>NC_071087.1:20113191-20413191 GCF_027358695.1 Spea bombifrons | reverse complement strand
AGCATGTGGGGTCTGTGTTGCAAATGCATGAAGGGATTATACCGAATCCCCCTTATGTATTTGTATCTTTCCCAAAACCCCCAAAGCTACCTGAACATACCTCCTGCTTCCCCACGTTATACCGCAAAATCTCCAGTATGATGCGCGGGTATAACTTTACACTAAATTCTCTAGCAAAAGTAGTTAAAGGTTTAAATTGTAAAATAAATGTAACTGCTATCAGCTCGCGTGTAAGTAAAAGGTTTAGGCTGCAGACGTTGCTCGGTGACAAGTCATAATTTGTTTGTTTTTTTAATGTTATGGTCTGGTCGCAGGTTTGAAGGGGTTAACGCCGTTATGGAGTGATCAAGCATTAACAGACTTGTATCGATCACATCCCCCCCTTCTCAGGATTCTCTCGTCGTCGTGGGCTCCAGCGCTGGTTTGGCGAGGGTTTTGTGGTGGTGGTGGGGGGACGAGCCCCATGCACAGAAAGTGTATTGGTTTCAGCGGAGGGTCTTCACCTGAGAAACCGGGACCACCGGGCGAACTTGTGCTCACCATCTTACTGTCTTCGTTATACATGAGAGTTCTGCTTATGTTGTTGAGTTGTTTTTAGACGAGGTTGAGAATAAAGTAATCAGGTCTTGTAACTCGCGTGTTCTCTCTCTGGGGATGCAGAATGGAGACTCTCCGGTGGATTTGGGCAGGTCCTGGGGGCTTTGTAGTCATGGCTCCTACGTTTTTACTGCTGGTGCGGCCGGTCTGTGCTGTATTAAGATCTCTTTTGGGATCCTTTATTCTGTTTAGCCCTGTTGATTAGATCAGGCTGACTCCTGACATCTCGAGAACATCATAAAACTGGGGGCAATAATCCCCAAACCGTGTTTCAGGATGAAAATACAGCGAATAAACGGTATTTCCTCACCGGATTGTTCTGTATTATTACCCGTATCATTCCATACTATGTTAATGAAAAATGCATGAGTTTTAATAACACTTAATCTATGAACTGGTTTAAAACTATACATTACCGTTTAATGATTTAGGATAAAGTTCACGGTCAGTTTATCGCGTAAGGACGTTATAGCTTTTTTTGAGGGGTGGGTATGCACCCAAAATCTGTTACTAATAAGTCTGAGGGTATTGGGTGATTTTGTGTTTTGCAAATTGGGGAAGAGTAATTGAAAGCCGTACATAAGGCTGGGTCATCTTGGTGCTTTTTGTGGCTTTAACAGTATGTCCATAGGACCTGGAAGAGTTAATAGTGTTTTGGGGCGCCACAGCAGCTCTGTGACTTTATTTCCAGTTGTTTTCCACTTAGCTTTGTGACTAGAGGCGCTTTTACCTGAGATTGTAACGGGTGAATGAATGTTATCATTTGCATTAAGGAGAACCTGCATTCAGGCATTAGAAGAAATTAAAGATTTTTTTTTTTTTAAAAAGTGAATGTTTTAGAAATCCATCTTCATGCATGTCTTATAAAATCCCAACCCAGGTGCCCTGTCCAAGTGTTTGTGAAAGTGTCCAGCGTGTATACATATCTGATAGACGTGTGCAGGTGTACACGGAGTCTGCATCCTGACCACGTAAATAATGTCAGAAAATAAGTCTTAGAAGATCACTTAGTAACAGTAAAAATCCAAGACACCCCAACTTGTTGTACAAGACAGACGCCGAATCCCCTGATAACAGACAACATCCAAGGGCACCGTGGGTCTCTAAATCAAACCGATTCATGCTGGCCAAGGGATCTTGGTTAAAGCTTTCACATTAATAATAAATAAATCCATCTAGCCTGATCCTTTTCACACCTGTCTTGTATATTAATATACGTCTGCCAGAAGGAGAGAAGTCTCGGACAAACGCTTTATGAAGGCTCATCCCTAATGCGATTTCCTCTAATTAATGGTTCAGGGGGTCCATAATTCATAGTTGGTTAAAAATAAAATAACAAGGCGACCCTAACTCAGCACGTTACAATCCATGTTTATATCTGGGTTGCGTTGGTGCTTATCTGTTTGATATTGATTGGGGTCATCAGCACTTCGCCAGGTTCATCAGACTTGGCCAAAGTTTTATTGTGTTTGTGCGTATATGTCGTAACAATGTGCATTTCTAGTCTTCTCCCCTCATCCTCTCTTCTTACCTCTCTCTCTCTCTCTCTCTCGCTGCCTATTTATTCCTGCACTCCCTCGTTCGCTCCCTATTGCCCCTTTTCCCATCCCTTTTTTTCTTTCCTCTCGTCCTTTTTATGTATTAAAAAAAAAAAAACCAACACAGCGATAAGTATTCTTGTGAAAAAAAAAAAATTATTTTTTAGATGGTTGTGAAAACATTCATGGACATGGACCAGGATTCTGAAGATGAAAAGCAGCAATATCTTCCTCTCGCCCTGCACCTGGCGTCTGAATTCTTCCTCAGGAACCCCAACAAAGATGTCCGTTTACTTGTGGCTTGTTGCTTAGCGGACATCTTCAGAATATACGCGCCCGAAGCACCCTACACGTCTCACGATAAGTTGAAGGTACTAAAACCCTTCTGCCGGGGAAAGGATTGCAGTTGCGCTGTTCTGGGGGTTTTATTAGCTGCAACTTGTTAGATTTTGGAACCATTTACATTGACTACAGTTAAAGGCTGCTTTCGGAACATGTCTTTACGATTGCTCTTTTTCTGATTTCTCACACAGGACATTTTTTTGTTCATAACAAGACAGCTGAAGGGTCTGGAAGACACAAAGAGCCCGCAGTTTAACAGATATTTTTATCTATTAGAGGTATTTACATTTCTGATGGCTTACATGTCATTCATTTCTGTTCAGAGGTAAAATAAGTTATTTATCGAGAACAGAAGCGACACTAAAATGCTCAGCGTTTCTGCCGTGATATAGAGAAAATGTAACAGAAGCTTGTGAGGTGTTACTGTTTGTAGTGTTTGTGTATCTGTACTTTACACTGCTCGTGACACAAAACCGATCATGTTTTAAATGCTTTGTGTTAAAGTCCTAATGTTTGTGTTCTACATTCAGAACTTGGCCTGGGTGAAATCGTACAATATCTGCTTTGAATTGGAAGACTGCAACGAAATATTTATGCAACTTTTTAAGACCCTCTTCTCTGTTATCAAGTAAGTTGGATCAAATTAACATTGCTTTCCAGTCTCTGTATTATATGCGATTGACAATACGCAAAGCATGTCTGCAATTCTTCTTCTAAACTTTGTTTTGTTCTAAACGTGTTCTGTATTAGCACTTAGAGGCAAAAGTGTGCGCTAAAATGTGACGCCATACAAAAGATACAGTATCATTTCTACTTTAGTAATCTGACAGTAGGTAAGACTCTAAATACTCTTAAAGGAACTTTATATGAGATGACTGAACTAGAGGGTTAGTTGTTTTAAACATCAGTTCCCTTGTAAAAAAAAAAATATATATATATAATATTAGTTCATCTTGAACGAGATCTCCGGTGTCCCAAAGTGTTCACCTTCTCAGCTGGTCTTGTGGTTCTCGCTGCCACCTGCTGCAGGGTAATGTTTTCATAGAAAGTTGAGAATCGTGCTTCTGAAATCCTACGTTTTACTGTCCAGTGAAACGTTTCAGACAAAATAACAGCAGTATAAACCTTGCTTTGTCTGAAGACTCATTTACAGTCAGCCATTAGTATGTGTGTTCAGAGCAAGTACAACTTTGTTATAAATAAGTAATTGTGGCGTTTGTGCAGGGGTATAGTGCGCTTCTCGCATTGGGATGATGCATTTTATTTGGTGGACCTCATTAACTACAATTTTATCCCCCCCCTCCAATTTCGTGTTGGTCATGGGTGTGAAGTATTGGTGCTATCTGCCTAAATATGGCAGGTGGATGCTTTAGCAGATAAAGTAACTGGGCTACGCGTACCAAGTTCAGTGCTTTTTCTGTGCCATTTCTTGCCATGTAAGAAATATATATATATATATATATATATATATATATATATATATATATATATATATATATATATATATATATATATAAAAAATTTATTTTTTCATTTTGTATCCCTATAGCAACAGCCACAACCAGAAGGTTCAGATGCACATGCTGGATTTAATGAGCTCCATCACTATGGAGGGGGATGGGGTAACACAAGAGCTCTTGGATACGATCCTCATTAATCTCATCCCTGCACATAAGGTATGTAAACCGTAGCATGGATGTGCGGTTAGAGCTGTAGGAACGGATTTGTTTGTTGCATGTTTGGTGCTGAAGGTTATTAGATGAGATAGAAGGGAACCTGAGTGAGGAAGCATCATGTATGTGATATGTATGTTTGTCAACCCTTAATGACCAATGACTACCAATGTTACAGTTCGGCTAAAGGGTTTTTAGAATGTTTTCTAGCTAATGCTTAGTTTAACCACAACTTTTGTAGAGGGATACATAGATAAACCATGTTTTAAATATTTTTTTAAAAAAATAGAGCCCTAATGATTCCTTTCATTGGGTTGAGTTTACTAGTTGGGGGGAGCAACTCAGATCTGAAGTTTACAAGTTCGATTACTTATCGAAACAAACGTATTCTCAGACCACTATGTCACTACAACCCTCAAAATTATTTGCCTGCTCTGTGCAATCTATGCAGTTACACAGAAAACCGCATAGAGGCCAAATGTCTTTCACGTGATTTTTTGTTTGTTTTAAAGTAACTTAAGTGGTGAAAAGGTATGTTGTGTGATAGTCGGGGTAAATAACAGGCGGTCTGCGGTATGGCAGCCGGATGCCGCTAGTGGTCGCTCTGCCTGCGGAGAGTGAGAAGCGTCTATCACGTAAAAAAATCTATAAACATCATTTATAGTGAATCCTAAATGAATATGCGTATGATATTTACCATTTTGCCTAAATCTAATGATTCTCATATCATTCTAGAACCTAAACAAACAGGCGTTTGACTTGGCTAAAGTTCTTTTGAAGAGGACCGCACAAACGATTGAACCGTGCATTGCAAATGTAAGTAATTGTTTTTGAAGGATGAGTTGAATCATGACAGCAATTCAGCTTAGGTTAAAGAACGAAGGTAATAATTAAACCGTATGACAGTATTTTAAGGGCTTCCCTTGCTTTGTTTCTGTGTTCTGTGGAGTCCATAATTGGTGACTTACGGCACTTGTGTAAATTTGGTGCATATTTATTATTAGAGTAATAAGATGCCAATTAACCCCATACCTGCATGCACCTAAATCCACTTTTTTCCCTTTAAAGCCATTTGTGGACACATGCAATCAACCAACTTACAACTACTTTGGCTGCCATATGTGACCCCTGCAATGTTTTGGGAGTATTACTTTTAAACCTTTATGGATATACTTTTAGGTGCCAGACATCTTGCTTTTCTAGATTTCCCAAAGCAGCATTCTTGTGCCTCATCATATTAATGTTAAACGGACAGTAAATAAGCTTTGTTGTTTTATGCAACTATATCAATATCAGAAAAGCAATATATTCATTGTCATTCATATAATTTTTCTTTCTTTTCTTCCCCCTGAACAGTTTTTTAACCAGGTTTTAGTTCTGGGGAAATCATCAGTGAGTGACTTGTCTGAACACATCTTTGATTTAATACAAGAACTGTTTGCGATTGATCCGCATTTGTTGCTGTCGGTTATGCCACAACTGGAGTTCAAACTGAAGGTAAGGATGTCGTAGGGTTATGTCAGTGACCTGGCAGATTTAATGCGGCTCAAATGTCCATCGCTGTCCCTTCTGGGGTTTTTTTGTCCACTCCAGTGCATCGGACGCATTGGAATGTATTTTTTATTTATTTTATTTGGAGGAAGGATGTGCAGCACAGTACATTGCATGTATGTAATAGTCTGCTCATGTTTCCTCATATTAAAAAGTTGGTTCTTTAATTTGTAACTTAACTTCTCCACCCCACCAGAGCAACGATGGAGAAGAACGTCTCGCTGTTGTGCGTCTCCTTGCAAAGTTATTTGGTTCAAAGGATTCTGATCTGGCCACACAGAACCGTCCACTATGGCAGTGTTTCCTTGGAAGGCGAGTAAAGAAGGAAATGTATATTTTGGGGAAGCCGTTTGCTTCAGCGCGTTTAATGTTTGTGATACATCATAAAACCATAATACATTGTGTGTGGGGAAAGTTCTTCTAAAATAAACTGCTTGTTTTATGTAACAGTGTAAACATCGTCACCGGGTGATTCTGCTACCGAGTTGTAAAATTGGTCTCATAACCATAACAGCTAATTGTTTTCCTATTGGATGCTATGGGCGCCGCTAACTCGTTTTAAACACAACTTTCATTAGTGATTGTATGAAGGAAATCGGTTATCCTTAATCAGTAACCACACGCAGCTTGAAGATTTAGCAAAATAACGCATAAACCCATCTTTTTACGATTCCTTCGCTATCCTTGGAAGGGCAATCTGATAGCAGTCAGATTAATCCCTGGATAAACTATTTCATTAAAATGTTTAGCCATTAAAATACTCTTCCTTGCCGTTCTGAAAAGACTGTAGCTATCGGAATAATAAATACTTGGGATAAATAGCATCTGCATATTAAAAATACCAGCAAGGTCTCTAGTTTAGGAAAACTGTCTTTGGCAAACAGCCGTGTTTGCAGAGTCTCCCCATCGGTTCCCTTTTGCGGTTTCCAGATTGAGATATAAATTGCAGTCCGATATGAATGCTGAAAAGGTTACTAATTATATATATATATATATATATATATATATATATATTACATAAATTTAACATGCGCATGCTTGGTTTTTCTGCTCTTGTTTTAGGTTTAATGACATCCATGTCCCTGTGAGGTTGGAAAGTGTTAAATTTGCTAGCCACTGTTTAATGAACCATCCGGATCTAGCTAAAGATCTCACCGGTATGTTGTATGGCATCACATTGTTTTTTCTTTCTAGGGTAGCTTATTTTATTTACCTTGTCTAAAGAAACACTTCTGTGAAACGTCTCCATTAACTAGCGTCACGTCCATGCGCGAACAGAAGGTCTTATAACATGGAAGCTTAGTGAACGGGTCCTTAACAAACTGCTTGTGTTTAGGTCACTTTCAAGGAAAAGTTGTTCAAGTCTCCATCTCTGCAAACAATAGACACGTTTGCATTAACTGGGAGCATTGTTAATACAATGAGAGCCCCCCATGTCTTGCTTACTCACCTGTGTTAAAGCCCGGCTCGTAAGGACAGTCTTCATGTGATTCTGCTGTTGCTTTCAGCCCGGATGAATGGGAGCGTTTTTTATTACATGCCTATTTTAATCTGTAAACCGTTACGTGGGTTTGTCTGGTGTTTAGAGCCATAAAACATGTACATAAGCACAATAACAAGAATTAAATAAGGGAATCTATCATGAAAACAATGAAATATTACATAGTTTGGTAAATAAATGCTACAACCTTTATTTTCTTAAACACATGTAATTCATGGTTATTTCCCTTAAATTAGAGCATAACTCAAGTTTGTATTGGGATCAATATGTAAAACCAGTACTCTGGCCTTCTATGCATCGCATGGTAAATAAAGTTTATTCCGAGATTTAATGGTGACAGCCCATGGGTTGAGTGGATTCCCTATGAACAGATTGCAGCTTTGATTTTGATGTATTTGCCAATAAGTGTCCGATACTAACTAGTTTTACCAATATTTCCAGAGTTCTTAAAGGTGCGATCCCACGACCCCGAGGAGGCAATTCGTCACGATGTAATTGTTACAATAATCACTGCGGGTAGGAAAGATCTCTCTCTGGTGAATGATCAGTTACTCGGATTTGTAAGGGAAAGAACTCTAGACAAGAGGGTAAGATTTTGTGGTGTGGAACTGTACTTAAGTATTCGATACTTTATGCTGATGAAACAAGGCCGTCGTTGCCATTCTGAAAATACACGAATTTTGGGCAGGGGTGAGCTAACGTTTGCAATGTTACCGCATCAAAGTGGAAATGTGTGACAGGCTGGCAGAACTAGCAGATCACCATTAGATAATCAGCAATGAAAAAATACATTGGGAACAATTATTAATCTGTAAACATCATTGTATAGGTTTACATCATGTACATAACCAAATGTAATTCTGACTCAGCTCATATTGGCCGAAGGTCATTTCTGCCCATGTCTGTTCACTCTACAATGCGATAATGCTTTAATATTCCAGTCATTTTATAGGGCCATGTGATTAAGTGCTGTATATGTCCTTCTCTGCAGTGGAGAGTGCGGAAGGAAGCCATGATGGGCCTCGCTCAGCTCTATAAGAAATATTGCTTGCATGCTGAGGCTGGAAAGGAGGCGGCTGAGAAAGTGAGCTGGATTAAGGACAAACTTCTACATATATACTATCAAAACAGCATTGATGACAAGTGCGTACATTGAGGATTCATTGATTATCGCGTATATGTATCATGTTGCAGGAGCACTGCAGCTGGGGGGGATTCAATTCCCTTTAGAGAGTGTTTTGTTTCCGATTTCCATTCTTAAGACACTCTGAGGGCTACTCGGATAAATACTTGGTGTAATATTATTTGTTTCTCCTTATTTTTGTAGGTTGCTTGTTGAGAAAATCTTTGCCCAGTATCTTGTTCCTCACAATCTAGAAACAGAAGAGAGAATGAAATGTCTGTACTATTTATATGCTAGCTTGGACCCTAATGCTGTGAAGTAAGTAGACTTTGTATATTACACACACACACACACACACACACACACACACACACACACACACACACGTTTGTGAATTATCCAAGTGTGTGAGTCTGTCCTATGCCAAAAAGCATATCATTCACATACCCAGAGAGATTGAGATTTTGTAAGCGTGTTGTCGAGACAGTGGAGTCTGTTTCCTTGTGTACGTTTTTAGTACGTTTTGGAGTATTCTGTCCTAGGTTACGTTTGCACACTGCTTCCATAAATACAGGCTTTGTTATTTTGTGCTTTCTTCAATGGTTTTTGCCAAATGTAATTCTTGTTATTCAGGGCATTGAATGAAATGTGGAAGTGTCAGAATATGTTGAGAAGCCATGTACGGGAATTGCTGGATTTACACAAGCAGCCTGCTGTGAGTAGGGACACTTTCCCAGTTTGTTTGCTTTGTATTTGTTGTTTTTTTGCAGCAGGAAAGCGCCTCCAGCACCGCAGCTGACTGTCATGCGCGTGTTATGTTTAGTCAGAAATAGCAGGGGGCAAATGCATATAGGGGGGATTCTGCAGAGAGGGACCCCATACAAATGTAAGGGTCCACTTGGCTATTGTATACGTTAAAGTGCACATGATGGCTGGAGTGTCCCTTTAGCATCTTCACTGTTCTGCTTGTTATTTAACTGTTGGGGTTAAGCGCTTTATTTTAAATGTAATGTAAATAATGTCATGCGCTACACAGGATTACACAAGGGTGATCTGGGGACCGTCTTGATTGCATTGTTACTGATTTTTTTTTTCTTTTTCTCCCTCCCAAAGTCAGAAGCAAACAGTGCGGCCATGTTTGGGAAACTGATGACTATTGCAAGTGAGTGTTCTGTAAAGTAGCTGGAGTATTTAACTTATCTGTTGTCTCTGATACAAAGTATTTGTACTTTTTCACTTAATAGCAATGTGTCCTCACACAGTGCCTAGAAAGCTTTAAATTAATCCAATTAATGTTAACATTGGTGCAGTTCACAATAACCTAGAGTTTAAATGGTGAGCATGTTGCTTCCTGCTCACTATATCTGTCACTATTATGACCCATCATCGAGTGAATACATTCTGCCCTCTTCAGCTTTCTTTTTTTTTTTTTTTTTTTTTTTTTTTTTACAAAAAACAGCTTTCATAGTACATAAAGCAGGCATTGTGTGACCTCCTACAGAATCGTATATAGGACCAATGTGGCATCAATCCGCTGCTGCTTGTGACTGCTGTATTTATTGCAACACAGCTATGGTTTAATAACCTTTAAATAATTCATTTTCTAAGCTGTTGTCTTTGCAGAAAACTTGCCGGATCCTGGAAAAGCACAAGATTTTGTCAAGAAGTTCAACCAGGTTTTGGGCGATGATGAGAAACTGAGATCTCAGCTGGAAATGTTAATCAGCCCAACGTGTTCATGTAGACAAGCAGATGTGTGTGTGGTAAGGGCTGCGACGTGTATTTTATTTCACAGCGTTTACAGATCTCTCAAAGCCTGCACATTATATAGATACATAAAGTTAACAAAGACTAACCGCTCTAATCTCAAGCTTTTTCCTAGCAATATTTTGCCATTGTCTGCATTATGTGTATTATGAATATGCAGACATTCATATAATAATGAACTGGGCAAGTTATATATTTTACAGTCTATCATGCAAACCTCATAGTAGAGCATTAAGCCACCATAGGAGGTGAGTTCTTAGTCCAAATCATTTCTTAATTTACATTCAGTACAGAGCTGGTCTTTGCGCTAAACACTTTGGTTGTCTGCTTTATCAAATTTGAATGTATGAAAAAATAATTGTGTGCACATGCTATAATCTCACCTAGCCCTCGTTCTAGCTGTGAGTGCCGATTTATTCTGTGCCAGTGAAGCTCCTAGGCATCCTCTGCCATTTGACTAGATGCGTTCCTCTTGTAGCTTATGGCCCAATATATGCCATTAGCTGGTATCTGTTTTCCCCTGTTAGTAGAAGTGAATGCATGCCACCCGTTCGCAGAGAATGGCGGAATAAAGATGCATGTCGGATTATCATTTCTCCAAATCCTTTTTGGTTGTTATGGGTCATACTGTACTTTAATACTCTGTATAGAGCTCAGTGCTTGGCAGTCATTGGCACGCCGCGCAGCTTTATGAATCCTCCATCGTGGGACTCCCTCTTTCAGCCCGTAGTCAATGCGGTCTAAATCATTCTCTCGTCTGGATTCTTGCATGTCCATCGGGCAGTGCGTGTCATGAAACAAATTTAAACACGTGTGCTAATTATGTAGTCATGTTTAGTGGATATATACTTTGTCACCTGATTTGGTGTTAGATTACTATAACATGTGGTAAATGATGGTCCACAAAAGCAACTTGCTATCTATTTTGCATCCCAGATCTGTAAACACCAGAAATAGTACAAAAAGTTATTTAAAAATGTTTTTTGTTTATATTTCAGAGGGAGATAGCACGTAAACTCGCAAATCCCAAGCAACCTACAAACCCGTTCCTAGAAATGGTAAAATTCTTACTGGAAAGGATTGCCCCAGTGCATATAGATTCAGAAGCAATCAGGTACGTACATTAAAAGCTATAGTCAGCGTAATAAGCACTTAACTTTACATGCGATCGTCCTTTAGCTTTAAACTTTGGCATTTTCTGAAATCATCTGTTAGGGCATAATGTGAAAAATACCAATTAAGTTATGATTTTCAAATTGAACTGTTTCTATAAAACTATACTGGTACATTAAAATACTTAGAGATCAACATTTTAAGAATGTGTACATATCTATGTAATTATATTTATAGTCTGAGTCCATGTATTTACTAATGTCACCTAGCTGTGTATGTGTGTGTGTGTATGTATATATATGTGTGTGTGTGTGTGTGTGTGTGTGTTTTCTCAAAACTGTATTTCTTGTGTGATTTATTGTCACCCGTGTGTTTGTTTCAGTGCTTTGGTGAAGCTGATGAATAAGTCTATTGAGGGCACGGTTGATGATGAAGAGGAAGGCGTCAGTCCTGACTCCGCTATAAGGGCAGGGCTGGAGCTGCTTAAGGTATGTTATAGCATGACTATCTGTCCCTGTACTGCAGCAGTTATATTCTGTACAGAGCCATGAATCAAAAAAGGTGCCTCGTTTTAAGCAAAGCTCAAAAACCACAAACAAATTTCTATAGCAAACAGCCTTTTTGTTTAAAACAGGGATGCGATATGGTAACACTCGTTTCCCATTTACCGGCATTATTGAGAAATCTGCCAAATTTAGAAGCTAAGATCAAAAAGTTATCGGCTCGAATGTAGTGAAAAGCTTCATAGTATTAGTACGTGGTAGGTGAGCTTTGGCCAGAGTACAATAAATCCTTGTGTTTATGGGTTTGTAGACTTGTTTTGAGCACTGCTAATTCTCCTTTGTATTCTAAACAGCGTATCAGTACCTGCCTTGTTGTCATATGACTAGCATTCCCTAAAAATATGAAGTCAAAATATTGCGTGTTTAAAGAATCAAACGGCTCTAGTTATGGTGACCTTATTGCTGCGTTGGATGTTGAAAGTATTAAATCCACCCATGTAAACCTTTAACAGACCTCAAGATCAATGATCTGTTCCAGAGTTCACATCGAAGCTGCCACCTACGTTTATAGCTTGTGGCTGTCGGTAATGGCCGGCCTGGCCTTGATCTACAAGTGACAGCCGCGTTTCACTCAAATAAGACAATTTCCGGTGCTAGGTGTCCTAATGTATAAGCGTTCTGCAAATCCATAAATAGTCAGCTTTAGCTGTAGGTTTTCAGAATCCAAACCTGAGAAGAATAATGTAAGTTTGTGAGCAGGACCACTTTTACCTGATATATCAGGCTGTCGGTTCTAAATTTTTCACACACTTTAAATATAAGTATTGTAAGAATGCTGCATAGATTGTTGGGGCTATATAAAAAAAGCTGGTAATATAATACATCCAGTTTTTAGCCTCTCCCTAGCCATGTAGTGGCAAACCTTGCAAATTGACATTATTTTATAGGGATTGGAGTACTAGGATGTTCTCCGAAAGGGAAGTGAACATGTATTAACAAAAACAATTGCATTCTTTGTCACAAGAACATAATTAAGAAAATCTATGTATGGCATTTTAAAATGTTTCTGCAAAGTGTTTTTTTTTTTAAATGTAATTTGTATTTGTGCCCCCCCCCATCTGCAGGTGCTGTCTTTTACCCACCCTACCTCATTCCACTCAGCGGAGACGTACGAGTCTTTACTTCAGTGCCTCCGCATGGAAGATGACAAAGTGGCTGAAGCGTCTATCCAGATATTCCGCAACACAGGGCACAAAATAGAAACCGATTTGCCGCAGATCAGATCGTAAGTTTGCATTATATTGCATTATGTATTGGTAATGACAATCTGGAGGAAAGGATTTCGTTGTACTAGCAGGACTTCATTAGCGTTACCTTCAAGAATCTGTTCAATGAGGTGTTTGGGCCGGGAAGTCACTGAAAATATCACAAGTGATCGCGATGGCACCCTCTGTATCTGCAGATTAACCAGGTTTATTGGAACAGAATGAGAGAAAATGACCCTCATTACTGTATTGTATAGTCAAGGAGAAAAATACTAGTAATTGTAGATTCTCAAGTAAAGTTTTTGATGTTCTTGGACAAACTCTGAGCATTCTTCTATAGTTTGCTTAGAATCAGCTTAAAATCAACAAAAGAGAAAACTCTAGGCTACAGCAACCAAACCTGTTCTCTCGCATCCGGCTGGTGTGTCCCTGGTGCTGCGGTGACCTCTTCCCCGGAGGAGCACGTTCACATTATCTGGTTTGCGCAATCTGTGTATAACGTAGCAGTCGCGCCGATACAGAAGTCTGTGTAACGGGAACGAACCTTTCCGTAGAGCACGTTTCTACTGGAAGTGCGGAAGAAGACTGCTCTAGTTTTAAGGGCTTGTGTGTACATTTGTTGTAAAGTATATCTTTGTGTATATGTCTTGATAGTTGAACAGTAAATTCAGCTTGGACGCCATAGTGTGAAAAAAGGAATGTTACGTTCTTTTGAAGCAAAAGACTTAGATTAAAGGGTTTTTAAAATATCTTTCTCTGTAATGATTTATGGAATGAGAATGACGGCCATGTCAGTTTTCACAGTTGTCATATTCTGATATTATAGGGCGCTTATTCCAATTCTGCACCAGAAAGCCAAAAGAGGGACGCCGCATCAGGCTAAACAAGCAGTGCACTGCATCCATGCCATCTTCTCCAATAAAGAAGTGCAGCTGGCACAGATCTTTGAGGTAAACCTTGCAATTAGATGAAAAGTTACAGTGATGACCGAGGCAGGGATGCCAGGGGACTGGAGTATATTTAAACACCCATCGTGTTCCCTATCATCCAGCAGGCTTACAGCATGGGTCTCTGTGTGCTTCTATAGAGCTATACATGTAATCTGTTTGCACTAAAAGTTATTTGCAGTCTTGTTATTCCTAACACGTTGGGGAGTTTACCATTTCACCATGCAGCTCTTGCCACATCTTTTGTAATTTGTGTTTTTACATCCCCGTCTAGATTACGGTGAAACAGATGTTTTATGTGACAATCCATTCCTACTTTTTGTTCTCGTTTTGTTTTTTGCAGCCCCTCAGCAGAAGTCTCAATGCAGATGTCCCGGAACAGTTAGTAACCCCTTTGGTTTCACTGGGTCACATTTCCATGCTGGCACCAGATCAGTTTGCTTCTCCAATGAAATCGGTAGTGGCAAATTTCATAGTGAAGGATCTACTTATGAATGATCGGGTACATATTTTGTCTCTGTTTTTTTTGTTTTGTCCCCCCCCCTTTCTTAAAGGTAAATACAAATACTTTTTTTTTTCCTTTTGTAGTCCATTGGTGATAAGAATGGCAAACTGTGGTCTGCAGATGAAGATGTTTCGCCGGAGGTTCTTGCTAAAGTGAGTGCCGTGTGTAATGTTACCCTGCTGATAATGCTTGTAGACAGCTGTTTTGTATTGTATTTTCCACATAATGTGTATGTAGTGATGTAGCGCTTAATTTCTCTCCATTGAAAGGGAATAATAATTTGTGAGTATAATAAGTTCATAATAACTGTATAGTTAGGATCGGTGTAAGTTCAAACAGTAAAATGCTTCTGTTCACGTCTACAAGGTGCAGGCCATAAAACTTTTGGTACGCTGGCTACTGGGTATGAAAAACAATCAGTCCAAGTCTGCGAATTCCACGCTGCGTTTGTTATCTGCAATGCTTGTCAGTGAGGGGGACCTAACGGAGCATAAGAAAATTAGGTGAGTTTTCCCTGAAGGCCTCTGGTGTACCCAGCCGTATGTAACTTTCTGCAATCCATTTACCACGTCTTCTGTTTCTAGCACGTTCACAGTTGTCAAATTACACCCGGCAGGGTACATTTTTATTTGTATTTTCTTTTTCAGTAAATCTGACATGTCTCGTCTGAGGTTGGCAGCTGGAGGCGCTATTATGAAACTAGCGCAGGAACCTTGTTACCATGAAATAATTACTCCGGAGCAATTCCAGCTCTGTGCTTTGGTTATCAACGTAAGCTCAGAATTCAAATTTTAGCATTAAAAACATGTTTGTGTTCTTTTTCTACATTGCCTGTACCTTAATGTTAACCGATTCCGTTTAATCTAGGTAGTTGGCACATTGTAGAAAATATCTGTGTGGTTTTGAAAGAGAGGCAACACATTGTAGGAGTAAATACGTGGGGAGAGGAGGTCCAGCATTTTGGTTATGCCAGTGCCTCGGTCTGTTTATATACATGATGAATAGGAACAGAGTTTTAAGTAACTTAATACCTTGTCTGTGTTTTGCAGCAGTAATTATCTACATATAATGCCCTGCAGGCAACTGGAAAGTTCTCTAGTTAGAGTGGGGACTGGCTAGAAGCTGTCGAGTGTGTTACATTTCTTGAATTTCTTTTGTGATGTGTAGGATGAGTGTTACCAGGTGCGTCAGGTCTTTGCACAGAAGCTCCATAAGGCGCTGGTGAAGCTGCAGCTTCCGTTGGAATACATGGCTATATTCGCTCTGTGTGCCAAGGATCCAGTGAAGGAGAGGAGAGCGCACGCCAGGCAGTGCTTGCTTAAAAATATCAGCATACGGAGAGAGTACATTAAACAAAACCCTACGGCAAATGGTAAGGCTGTATAAACATATCTACGTTATACTATTGTCTGGATTTTATTCCGTTATACATTCAGTCAGGGCTGTAGTAATTGCCGTAACCCTGCTGAATATTTCATCGTTCAGTTAGTGTGAAGCATTCTCCAGACCCGCGTGTCTTTGCCTCTCTAGTTTTGGTATGTTAATGGGTCTGTTTGTGAGGATGATGTGACTACAGGGTAGTATCTGGAGCCCTTATATGAAGTGTACAGACCGCGCACCCCCAATGCCTGTGTACAAAGACGCTTCTGTTTGCTCCTGGAAAGCAATATATAGTGAAACAACACAAGGGGATATTGGCTGAGAGCAGATTCAGTGAACGGAAAACACCTTCTATAATCTGTCACATTTGTGAGTTAATACAACCAGATGTGAAGAATCCCTTCAAACAATAATATCCTGTTATACCCACTAATGATCTGACGTTTCTAATAGTTGTCGAAAGCTACGCCGCAGCGCTCCTGTAAACCATGTGGGGTTTTCTTTTTGTTTATAGAGAAGCTGCTGTCCTTGCTGCCGGAGTATGTCGTTCCGTACATGATTCATCTCCTAGCTCACGATACAGATTTCACAAAGCCTCAGGACGATGATCAGTTACGCGATATCAAAGAGTAAGTGCTGCGTTTGTTGTGAGGTTGTCTGGAGATTTGTGGTGTCTCCCTCAATCCATTATTCATTGTGAAGGACAAACCAGTAGGACCTTCATAATGTATAGTCAAGTCAAGAAGTGACTCCTGCTGACTCTCTTTAGTAAATAGGGTCTACTTGTGTGTGTGTGTGTATGTATGAACAAAATTATCAGTGGATGTCATTCCACTATTTACCATGTTAAAAGAAAAATCCTATTTGCTTTACCGACATAGGCTTGTCTGACATAACATGGGTTCTGGGGTTCACCGAAGAGAACCGTTCTGCACGTGTCTGCCCTAAAATATACTACATGCCTCTCAAGGATTTATGAACCCTCAGATTATGAATTTATGTAAATCCCAAATTGTTTGAATTTGACAAAATTCTAAGTACATTTGCATTGTTTTCATTTTAGCTTATTGGGTTCTCCTTGCTATAGCAGTCAATGAAATGGTCCAGTCAGCAGGATAATTCCAGTGATTGCTATACGGTGACCTCTCCTCCAACCTTTTACACGTGGCCCCCGTTATATAGTTGCCAGCCGCTTTTGCCAGCATTGGACCCTGTAAAGGTATTTTCTTGTAACAAGCGTGTTTTATGTCAGGTGCCTTTGGTTTATGCTGGAAGTGCTAATGGCTAAGAATGAGAACAACAGTCATATTTTCATGAAGAAAATGTGTGAGAACATTAAACAGACTCGGGATGCCCAGGCGCCAGATGATCCCAAAGCGAACGAAGTGAGTTTCTCTTGTTTTATTGGATCATGGCATCGTTTTTCTCATTTAATTTTGTGACAGATGGTTAGTTTAAAAAAAAAAAAAAAAAAAAACTTCATGCAGTCTGTCATGTGATGCATAATGTATTCTGCTTTACTATTATCCTACACTTGTTATATTCTTAATAACGTTTCAACAATTGTTACCAATTTCCTTCCGGTAGAAATTATACACGGTTTGCGATGTGGCACTTTGCGTAATGAACAGCAAGATTACGGTTGCGCACGCTGAAGTACCGAAGGATCCTCTGTTGCCTTCCAGATTTTTCACGCAGCCGGATAAGGTGATAATTTGTTAAGCTCTTGTTTTATTTAAGGAAAACATGGTAAATGTGCAAAACGTCTTCTGTATCTTTACGTATCTGATGTGTTTTCAGTAACGCGGTGGGAAGCTTTGATTTCTGTGTGTCGCTGTGTGCAATATTCCTCATTATCTTTATACATTTTGGGGCTGCCTCCCCCTTCTCTACATTTTTGTTCTGGTAGCAAAAATCTGGCTGCTTCTGTGGATTATTTGTAAAAATAAAAAAATGCAAAGCTTTGGGCTTTGTGGATCCGCTTTTCCTTTTCAGTTGATGTACATCGAGCGCCGACGGTGTACTTCGTGGTGTTAATGCGTATCCTGCGCCCGTGCTCTAAGTGAGAAGTAAAATCCATCCTTTATATTTCAGGAGTTCTGCAATGATAAGAGCTACATATCGGATGAGGCGAGGGTTCTTCTCCTGACTGGAAAGGTAAATTCTGCAATTGCAATCACGTGTTTACTAGTTATTTCTAGCTGCTGACTCAAACGCTGCCTTATTTCAAATGGTTTACGTAACAATATGTAGCACGTTCCTGCTTCTGATGGTTGCCATGTGCAATTGGTGTAGAGTAAGTTGATAAATGTGAGTGTGATAATCAAATGTGAAATCCATGCCAATTAGTGTCATTTTCTTTTTCCTGTGCAATTTTTTTAATAGCCCAAACCAACCAGCGTGTTGGGTGCAGTGAACAAGCCCTTGTCTGCCACGGGACGGCGGCCTTACCATAGGAGCGCTGGTAACGAGACCCTAACCAATGTGAGCGTCAACAGCGAATCCGACTCTCCCGTCGGCATCAGACAGAGGTGAGCTGTGTTACTGGAGCGTCGCTCCTCCTGTAGTGCTACATTTACAAAAGTCTTATAATTGCAATTCTATTCCTATAAATACCACTAGATTTCGCCATTTCCATAATGCTCCCTTTTAAAATGCCGCTGCTTCTCATTCAAATGTGTCATATGTTCAGATAATACCGTAAGCATTCTCTCTCTGTGGGAAGTAAATGATGCCTCACGCGTTTTAAGCCGAGTGCTGCGGAATCATAGGCAACATCGGTGCAAAACGCGTGATGTAGTTGGCAGATCTGAGCCGCCATAACTCGTGTGCTTGTGAGTATTACTCTTTACTATTTAAGGCCTGAAGAAAAATAAAGCTTACTCTGAAGAAAGCTCCTGTTCTGTTTTTGTACATTTTGGAGGAGATATGTAGGTTTCCGAATGGTTTAGGGCTGCAACTAACGATTATTTTAATAATCGATTAGTTGGCCGATTATTTTTTCGATTAATCGGATAAAAAAAATGAATGTAAATTTTTCATTTATTTAAAATTTACTAAACAAATGATGTTAAATACAAACAGCAGAATAAAAAAACTTTGATAATAAATTTCTTGTCTTTATTTCCCAACCAGCCCCCCAATATATGCACATTTGAGCCCAGGCTTGCCATGCTGCCCCCCCACATATGCCACGCTGCCTACCACAGCACTCCACGCTGCCTCCCACATATACCACACCACGCTGCCTCCCACATATACCACACCACGCTGCCTCCCACATATACCACACCACGCTGCCTCCCACATATACCACACCACGCTGCCTCCCACATATACCACACCACGCTGCCTCCCACATATACCACACCACGCTGCCTCCCACATATACCACGCTGCCTCCCACATCTGCCACTCCACGCTGCCTCCCACATCTGCCACTCCACACTGCCTCCCACATCTGCCACTCCACACTGCCTCCCACGTATGCCACTCCACGCTGCCTCCCACATCTGCCACGCCACGCTGCCTCCCACATCTGCCACTCCACTCTACCCCCCACATGCCACTGTGCCTGATACGCCTTATACCCCCTGAAACACCACTCCATCCTTCCCAGACATGCCACCCTGCCCTCCCCACATATGCCACGCCATGCTGCCTCCCACATCTGCCACTCCACAATGCCTCCCACATCTGCCACTCCACAATGCCTCCCACATATGCCACGCTGCCTCCCACATCTGCCACTCCACGTTGCCTCCCACATCTGCCACTCCACGCTGCCTCCCACATCTGCCACTGTGCCTGATACGCCTTATATCCCCTGATACCCCACTCCATCCTCCCCAGACATGCCACCCTGCCTCCCAGACATGCCACTTCTCTACCCCCAGATATGCCTTATACACCCTGATACACCACTCCGTCCTCCCCAGACATGCCATGCTGCCTCCCACATCTGCCACTCCACAATGCCTCCCACATATGCCTTATACCCCCAGATATGTCACTTCACTGCCCCCAGGATTTAGATTCCCCTAAATTAACCCTAAACTCCCCATTAACCATAACTGCCCCTAAATTAACCCTTAACACCCCCTTAACCACAACATCCCCTAAATTAACCCTAAAGACCCCATCAACCACAGCATCCCCTAAAGTAACCCTAAACACACCATTAACCACAACTGCCTCAAATTAACCCCAAACACCCCATTAACCACAGCTGCTCCTAAATTAACCCTAAACACCCTATTAACATAACTGCCCCTAAATTAACCCTAAACACCCAATTAACCATAACTGCCCCTAAATTAACCCTAAACACCCCACTAACCATAACTGCCCCTAAATTAACCCCCACCTCCCCTAACTTTCAGTAGCCCACATATATATATATATTACATACATATATACACATTTATACACACACATACACATTATATATACATATATATATACACACATACACATTATATATATATATATATATATACACACATACACATTATATATATATATATATATATGTACATATACTTACAGTTAGATGAGTGTCACAGCCATGTGGTTCTGGCCTGGAGAAGGAAGGGGCGGGGCCAGTTGTCACAGTGATTACAGGGAGGGGGAGTAAGTAGGAGCTGCTGCTGTGAGACGGTGAGTCAGACTAAACGGATTATATAATGAGGGGGATTTTTCAGAGCGTTTGCTCTGAAAAAACCCTCATTTTATAATCGATAATAATCGATTCAACTAATCGATAATGAAATTCGTTGCCAACGAATTTCATTATCGATTATTATCGATTTTATCGATTAGTTGTTGCAGCCCTAGAATGGTTGATGCCCCACGGAGTGGAGGAGGTGTGTGCTGCAACACTTTTCTGAATAAGAAAATCATTGTGACCACCTCCACAGTGGGCTGTCAATTATTGTTCATTGCTGGTCTCTCATCACATTCTTTCAATGTCCCTGCACCTAAATTACCGCAGTTTTATTTAACAAGATAACTGATGAAAGTGTGAATGTTTGTATCCGTGTCGAGTAAAACTGTTTGTGCTTTTCCAGTTCTGATGCGTCTGAAACTGGAGTTAGTGAGAATGACGAGCATCCGGTGAGAATCTCTGTTACTCCTGCCAAGTCGGAGTCTGTGAAGAATAAGGTACCGTATCGTCTAAGGCTCTTGTTTCATTGTACGTTTTGGCTTCGCCATAAAGAACGAAAGCACCGTAGGATTATGAAGGAAGTCCATGTGGACTTCTCTAAATCCGCCACCCTTCCCAGGGGCTCTAAAAACTTTACGTCGTCGTTCCTTAAGTTACGGCATTTTGTGGCACTTTATTTCCGTGGTGCAAGAACATCATTCTTTAACCCCTTGAGGACAATGGACGATCCCTAAACCCATTGAAAACAATGCATTTTGAGTCCGTACATGTACAGGCTTTCTCATTAAGGGGTTAAAACCCCAAAGATGTAATTGATTTGCCCTTTTAATCCCTTAAAGGTCACCTTTTACAAAGCGAAGATTTGCATGTGCACATGTTGGGTAACAGATTGTAGCTTCTGCAAAATTGTCAGATATCAGTTAAAGTAGAAATGATTATAAGCGTGGTTATAAAATACAATGGTACGTCGCCCTGCGTTTTTGGAAGATTATTTGTGCGGTGATTAATCACGTAAAATACAGTTCAGTTTAAATGTGTTTCTGTCTGTTATAGGAAGTGAATTCAGATCAGACAGCAACACCTAACGTTACCGAACGGGGTAAGAAAAGGTCCGCGGCATCAGCTGGTGCCGAGAATATCCGCAAGGAGACGGAGGAGAAGAAGGCTGAAGATGGTCCTACTGCCCCACCTAAACCCAGAAGAGGACGGCCACCAAAATCCGAATCTCAGGGCAGCGCAGCGAAAAACGACGACTCAAGTAAGCCAGCCGGAAGAGGTCGCAAGAGAGCCGCGGCAAATCAAGAAAGCCCTGCGGGGCACGAGGTGGGAAACGCTAAAGTACCAAAACAAGACAAAAAAACAGCACAGAGGCAAATGGACTTGCAAAGGTAAGCCCAGGGTGGGTAGTAATTCCCTTTTTGGGCTAGTTGGCTACATTGCTTCTTTTAAATAAAAAAAAAAATACTTCGCATTTATACGTTTTCTTCTGAAATATATGTAACTTTTTAATAATGTTTCATTCAAAGGAGGCACCTGCGATGAATGCTTTACTTTTACTCGGCAGCTGGTTAGAACTTTTGGGGGGGGGGCTAATATATCTGATTTAACCCCTTAAGGACAATGGGCGGTCCCTAAACCCATCGAAAACAATGCATTTTGTCATTAAGGGGTTAATATAACCTAGGAGACCATGAAATAGGGGTATATGTTGGGCAAGCGCCTGCGTTACTTTAATGTTAAACTTGCCTGCGGTCTCCAGAATGAATGAAGACTCGTGTGAAATGTTCTCGCGGACGCCTTCCGTGCAGTTCCATGTTCAGTATTAACATTCTGTCCTGCAGCCAGTTTCTGGGCAGTGAAGGAGACTCGTTGTGGGAGATAGACTCGAGTCCAGGATACTCTTCTAATGATGCAGACCTGTTTAGTACATGTGAGAGCAGCCAGGATACAGAGGAGAAAGCAGTAGAAGAGAGAGGACAATTGAAGGTGCAACAATTTGTGTAGCGATTTTTACTCTTTATGCTGGTGACACGAAGGTGTTGTAACGGTTTATCACCAGTTTAGTGGCTAATGGAATACACCTGAACAAAGTTGTTGCCCGCAACAAGTGGAGGTCTATACCAGATGTCTTGGATCAAGTTGCATGTATACCGCAGGCTGACTATAATGTATATTTTGTCCTGTGTAACTCCAGCACAATGGCCTTTTTCATTAAGTTACCCACCCAAAAGTGCTAATTTTTAGTGTATTGCAGGCTGCTTGGATGAGATCACAAAAGGTGTTTCATAATTCTTTTGGGGGGGTTGATTCAGTATTCAATATATGGTGGTATGTATGTATGTATGTATAGGCCGCACCCTTAAAGTTTGGTGCTATTTTAAAAAAAATTCATAATGCACCTTACTTATAGATTTGCCCCTCTGCCCCCTGATATGCTTTATAACCCCTGATATGCTTTATGCCCCCTAGATGGGCCACTCTGACCCCCTTTATGCCCACCTGCCACCCCCCCACATACCAATGCACCCCCAGACTCCTGGTGTCTAGTGGGGCCAGCCGGTCGATGTCTGCGCGATGCGTACAGACAACCTCCGCTGCTGGGACTTCTATGGTGAAGCACTGGAAGGTTGTCACACTGGTCCTCCACTATAGAAGCCCCTGGCGCAAGTGCTGGCAACGAAGGTTGTCTACGGGCATCGCGCAGATGTCCAGTGCTGCGGGGGATCTGGATTCTAACCCTGCTGCATACCCGCAGCAAGGATAAATGAAAAAGGGAAAAAAACACCCCCTGGCACCCGTAACTGTATGTCCCAGGCGTCGGGCGACACTAACTGTGCATCCCTGTGCTAAACTCCGAATATAGGCCGCACAAATATGGTGTGTGTGTGTGTGTATATAATATAAAATATATATATATATATATATATATATATATATATACACCAAACAACCTCTTGTTTTCAAATAGTCTTATTCTGTTTATTTTTGTTTGTAGGTAAAAAGAATTCTCCTTTGCAGGAGAAGGAAATGATTGTCCAAAACTAGGCATGTTCCACGCTGAAGAATACAATTCCTATGTTTTCCGTTCAGAAGCTAAATTTGCCCTGATTCTGCTTTGTACCTTTACTTATATAGACTGAAAAACTGCTTTCCTCGAAAGAAACTTAATCCAACGATCTGGGAGCCGCTTCTCAGAAATCTTCTCAGACGGAGACAATATATTTTTTTCTATGAAATGTGCCGCGCGGCTCCGTGATATTAAATTCTGGTCATACGGAGAAGCTGTCCACCTGCAATGCTTTACGGACCACCGCTTATGTGTCCTGCGGCAGCACCACAGACTGAGCTTCGTTCTGCGCTCTTCCATTAAATTGTTGTGGATTTCCCGCCAGCTTAAATTCTAAAGCGTTTATGATAGTTGGGGAAAGTAGATTTTAGGAAGGGCTCTCCTGGAATACCCGGCTACCGGATGGGGCATTGAAGAAATGTCCGCTCCTCTTTGTCTTATGTACAAAATTTGCTGCCACTGTGCTTTTCATATAGAATAAGATGTACAGTTTTGTGTTTTTATTTTATTTTTAATATCCTTTTCGTATGAAAAGATAGTTGGTGGCAGATTATTTTATTTTTCAATACTTTTTGATCCCACCCACCCTTTAATTTTTTCTTTGTTTTTTTTTCCCCTGCTCAAAGTGGGAGTAAAATCGTTTTGGCGGATTTGTGGATATTTCAGGATGCGACCTTCTCGTGTTTTGGGTTAATATAATTTGAAATGTACATATTGATGTTTGTTTTATAAAACAATATATCACCTTTTAAATGCCCTCTTACCGAAGAGCTTATGTTGGGATACTGTATTGGACGCACAGTCCGGCATTTGATTTTGTAATGTTGGCCGCCAGATTTTTATTAACAATGTAAAAAAAAAAAAAAAAAAACTTTTTTAAGAAAAATAGTTTAAATTAGGCAGCTTTATAAGGAATTTCAAAATGCTGGCTTTTAGATGTTTCTATCTGTTCTAAAGACCAAGGTTCACATCAGGCTTCTCTTCATAATAATTTTAAAACGTTTTTATTCTAGGAAACTAGGTTTGCACCCGGCATTTTGTCATAGAAAATAGCGGACACTTAACCGTGTGCAACCGACGCTGTATGTTCACCTTGTATGTACACCTGATCATATTTAAGTTTTGTTGCATACAATAAAGGCTTCTAGGTGTCATATTGTGTCCAGTTTAGTTTTCTTTTTATCCTCCTCGACCTTTAGCCGCTTCCCTGGTTCTGTGACTTTTCCCAGCCAGCGATGATTGTTCCTGTGGAATGGTTAATGCGTTTGGATGCTGCAGAAGTATGCTGTCATACGCATAGAAGTGCGCCCGATGGATGGAGCGTTCATTAATGGCGAGTTTGCTTGAAAGTCACCCTACTGATTGATCTATGCATTATGCAGGGCCAAATCAGCCATCCTTACAGTGAATCCAAATAAATGAATCACATTTTCTAGAAAGCATGCTTTGAAGAGGTTTAATGTTTTTTCTTCTTCCAAAAGCACCCTTTTATAGTCTCAAAATCTTCACCTGAATACATTAGCCCCCCAAAAAGGGGAGGGGGTTTAAAGTCTCTGGTAATGATAACTTCACCTCTCATTGCTGTCATGTAGCAGATACCCCCTTCCGTTTCTGCCATCTCTGCCCTTTCTATATAATGTATCCTGGTCAGCAACATCCCAGCCGTACCAGCTTGGGGGTCTTGATACATTTATACTAGGGCTGCAACTAACGATTATTTTAATAATCGATTAGTTGGTCGATTATTTTTTCGATTAATCGATTAATCGGATTAAAAAAAAACAATATGCAAATTTTTCGTTTATTTAAAATAATTTAATGAACTGGATGTTAAAAAACAACTTAAAATTTACATTAACATTCTTATTTTGTTATGATGTAATAAAAAACAATATTTTCAAAGTACAAGAACCCAAACACAATATTTATGAAACAAAATAACCCCAAACATTCTGAAAAGAGGTGGACTATTACTGTTCAAGAAACTTTGCCCCAGCCCTGGCACTTTGCACCCAGCACTTTGCACTTTCCACCCAGCACTTTGCCCCCAGCACTTTGCACCCAGCCCTGGCACTTTGCACCCAGCACTTTGCACCCAGCACTTTGCCCCAGCCCTGGCACTTTGCATCCAGCACTTTGCACTTTGCACCAGCACTTTGCACTTTGCACCCAGCCCTGGCACTTTGCACCCAGCACTTTGTACTCAGCACTTTGCACCCAGCACTTTGCCCCAGCCCTGGCACTTTGCACCCAGCACTTTGCACCCAGCCCTGGCACTTTGCACCCAGCCCTGGCACTTTGCACCCAGCCCTGGCACTTTGCAGCCAGCCCTGGCACTTTGCACTGTGCCCCTGCACCCAGTCTCCAGCCCTGCCCCCACATTCTGCCCTGCCCCCACACTCTGCCCTGCACCCACCCTGCCCTGCATCCCCACCCCCACTCTGCCCTGCATCCCCACCCCCACTCTGCCCTGCATCCCCACCCCCACTCTGCCCTGCACCCAGTCTCCCACTCTGCCCTGCACCCACACTCACACCCTGCCCTGCATCCCCACCCCCACTCTGCCCTGCACCCAGTCTCCCACTCTGCCCTGCACCCACACTCACACCCTGCATCCCCACCCCCACTCTGCCCTGCACCCAGTCTCCTGCCCTGCACCCCCACTCACACCCTGCCCTGCATCCCCTGAAACCCCACCCCGCCGTGGACCCCCACCCCCGCGAATCGCTCTGTGTGAATGGAGCCACTCGCACAGAGCGAACCGCTCTGTGCGAATGGAGCCACTCGCACAGAGCGAACCGCTCTGTGTGAATGGAGCCACTCGCACAGAGCGGTTCGCTCTGTGTGAATGGAGCCACTCGCACAGAGCGAACCGCTCTGTGCGAATGGAGCCACTCGCACAGAGCGAACCGCTCTGTGCGAATGGAGCCACTCGCACAGAGCGAACCGCTCTGTGCGAATGGAGCCACTCGCACAGAGCGAACCGCTCTGTGCGAATGGAGCCACTCGCACAGAGCGAACCGCTCTGTGCGAATGGAGCCACTCGCACAGAGCGAATCGCTCTGTGCGAGTGGCTCCATTCGCACAGAGCGATTCGCTCTGTGCGAGTGGCTCTGTGCGATCTGTGCACATAGACATGAAGAATACTTACCTCCGGAACGCGTCACATCCGTCACGTAGTTAAAAGAAGGCGGAGACTGCAGAGCGTGTAGCAGAAGCGGGGAACGCTCGCGGAGGTAAGTAAAAGGAGCCGAGTGCTCCAACAACGAATCGATCACTCGATTAATCGATAACGGAAATCGTCGACAACGATTTCCGTTATCGATTATTATCGATTCGTTGTTTCAGCCCTAATTTATACTCATCGCTCTTGTGCTACTATTTACCGTATTTGCTCGATTATAAGACGACCCCCCAAAATCAAAATATTAATTTAGGAAAAAAACAAAAAGCCTGAATACAAGACTACCCTATAGGAAAAAAGTTTTACTAGTAAATATGCATTCATGTAAACTAATTTTCATATTTAATAAAAGCTATGATTGAGAAAAATATATTTTATTTCCTTTTATTTGCCAACCTGCCCCCCAGTTATGCACATCTGCCCCCAGGCTTGCCACTCTGCCCCCAGAAATGCCTTATACCCCCCTATTTGCCACTCTGCCCCATGATGTGCCTTTTAACCCTCTATATGCCACTCTGCCTCCAGAAATGTCTTATACCCTCCTATATGCCACTGTGCCCCATGAAATGCCTTTTAACCCCCTATATGCCCCTCTCCCCCATGATATGCCTTATACCCCTATATGCCACTCTGGCATATAGGGGGTTAAAAGGCATATCATGGGGCTGAGTGGCATATAGGGGGTTAAAATGCATTTCTGGAGATAGATAGATAGATAGACATATATCTATCTATATATATATATCTATCTATATATATATATCTATCTATATATATATCTATCTATATATATATCTATCTATATATATATCTATCTATATATATATCTATCTATATATATATCTATCTATATATATATCTATCTATATATATATCTATCTATATATATATCTATCTATATATATATCTATCTATATATATATCTATCTATATATATATCTATATCTATATCTCTATATCTCTAACAGCAATCACTCCTATCAAGCCAAGGCAGCCAGTACATGCTGGAACCTGGGGATGTTAGAAGTGTGATTACAACCTCCCTATGCCATGCTACCACCCCCCTTACACATCCATGCTATCACACACACACACACACTCATTCACAAACATTTAAATACTCATTCATTCCATAAATCACACATACACAAACACGCTCAAACCCCCCCACCCCCTTACCTGAACTGCAGATCTCCCACTCGCAGACTTCTGCAGGGGCCCGGCTGTGTGAGCAACTTCTCTGGCCCCGCCCCCAGAGGAAGGAGGGGGGAGGTAGAGTTATGTGAGGACTGTGCTAGCTTCCTGTTTCCTGCTGCTAATAGCAGATACGCTGCTCGCGATCAAAGCCCGGTAAGCAGAACGGCCGAAGCAGAATGAGGTCTGATTAGAAGACGACCTCGATTATAAGACGAGGGGTATTTTTCAGAGCATTTGCTCTGGAAAAAACCTCGTCTTATAATCGAGCAAATACGGTATCTTTCTGCGTGTCGCTGCGTGTTTAACTATTTCTGTGCGTCTGCTAATCCTGTCATTCCTTCCAAAACTAAGCCCTGCCCTGAACCCACTCTAGTTACCCCTGTAAGGCTATATTTACCCCCCACTACACACACTCTGGCTCAAATCTCCTCTAACCATCTTCTCCCCAGTACAGAAGCCCCCTCATCGTTGAGGAGCAGACACGGCCCCCTTCCATAGAGCCTGTAGCCGGCTGCAAAGTCTCTCCGCTTCTCTAAAGACCCAAATCCCAGAAGTACACACAAGACGTTCGGAAAGAGACTGAGGCGTAATCCGGGGGTATTTGGGCCGGATCGATTCCTCGTATTCATAAACGGCTTGTTATCTCATGGCAGTCATTAACTTTGAACTTTGAGTAATTAATTTTGAACATTTTCATATGTCTACTACCCTTCCTAAAACATTCATCGCTCTCTGTATCTGAGCTGAGTCAGGTTGGAGCAGACTCGTTGCCCGTCACGGAGGTACAGCCGGTCCTTGTGTACGGGGCTCCGAACTCCCCGATCTGCCAC
The DNA here is from genome assembly GCF_027358695.1 of Spea bombifrons. NCBI lineage: Eukaryota > Metazoa > Chordata > Amphibia > Anura > Pelobatidae > Spea > Spea bombifrons. The sequence continues at coordinate 20,384,442 of NC_071087.1, read as the reverse complement.
GGGCCTACTCATAGCCACCCAACGAATGGGTACCTTGCAGGCTCTGGGGCCCAACTGGCCCCTTTCTAGGGACTGGGGGTCTATTGGTGAGCAGGAGAAGCACGGGGGGGGGTCTCTGGAGTTCTCCCGGCGGATGGATGCTTTTATATTCCGCGGTTACCCGCCTTCCACAAACTGCAGGAAAGGGAACGACGATATGCGGTTAATCCTCCCAAATACTGCAAAATAGTATCTCCCAGAGACATGCAGGACACCAAATCAACTGCATAACATATAATCACACATTGATATACTATATATATAGATATCTATATATATCTATCTATCATTAATATACAGGAGAGAAGAGCTACACATATTGTTGTAGTTTATTTATTTAACAGTGGGGTTACCTGCTTTTTAAGAAGATTTATTTGAATCACTAGCTGCAAATTATATATATTCTCATCTGGAATGACCTCCAGCACATTTCATTCATTTTAGTGAATGTTAGTTTGTGCTGGACGGGACTCGGCTGCTAGCAGGGGAATTTACACACAAACATGTGACGGCACACGGCTGTCCAGAATCTATGGCGTGACCAAAGCCTAATAACTGAGATCTGAGTATATAACAGAGAACGGCACCGCATTTAAGAACTGTTACGCCCATCTAAACTGCCCATGTTTGCTGATGTAGGGAATTCAATCCTGTATCAGTCATTAGCATGGTTATAGTATGTCTATACTATGCATGTTTAAATTCCCTCACTGTATTAACCAATACCACTTCTGCTGGGAGACTGTTCCATTTATATACTACTACTCTATCCGTAACCTAGGAACGCGTCCGGAACGCGTCACATCCGTCACGTAGTTAAAAGAAGGCGGAGACTGCAGAGCGTGTAGCAGAAGCGGGGAACGCTCGCGGAGGTAAGTAAAAGGAGCCGAGTGCTCCAACAACGAATCGATCACTCGATTAATCGATAACGGAAATCGTCGAAAACGATTTCCGTTATCGATTATTATCGATTCGTTGTTTCAGCCCTAATTTATACTCATCGCTCTTGTGCTACTATTTACCGTATTTGCTCGATTATAAGACGACCCCCCAAAATCAAAATATTAATTTAGGAAAAAAACAAAAAGCCTGAATACAAGACTACCCTATAGGAAAAAAGTTTTACTAGTAAATATGCATTCATGTAAACTAATTTTCATATTTAATAAAAGCTATGATTGAGAAAAATATATTTTATTTCCTTTTATTTGCCAACCTGCCCCCCAGTTATGCACATCTGCCCCCAGGCTTGCCACTCTGCCCCCAGAAATGCCTTATACCCCCCTATTTGCCACTCTGCCCCATGATGTGCCTTTTAACCCTCTATATGCCACTCTGCCTCCAGAAATGTCTTATACCCTCCTATATGCCACTGTGCCCCATGAAATGCCTTTTAACCCCCTATATGCCCCTCTCCCCCATGATATGCCTTATACCCCTATATGCCACTCTGGCATATAGGGGGTTAAAAGGCATATCATGGGGCTGAGTGGCATATAGGGGGTTAAAATGCATTTCTGGAGATAGATAGATAGATAGATAGATATATATCTATCTATCTATATATATATCTATCTATATATATATCTATCTATATATATATCTATCTATATATATATATATATCTATATCTCTATATCTCTAACAGCAATCACTCCTATCAAGCCAAGGCAGCCAGTACATGCTGGAACCTGGGGATGTTAGAAGTGTGATTACAACCTCCCTATGCCATGCTACCACCCCCCTTACACATCCATGCTATCACACACACACACACACACTCATTCACAAACATTTAAATACTCATTCATTCCATAAATCACACATACACAAACACGCTCAAACCCCCCCACCCCCTTACCTGAACTGCAGATCTCCCACTCGCAGACTTCTGCAGGGGCCCGGCTGTGTGAGCAACTTCTCTGGCCCCGCCCCCAGAGGAAGGAGGGGGGAGGTAGAGTTATGTGAGGACTGTGCTAGCTTCCTGTTTCCTGCTGCTAATAGCAGATACGCTGCTCGCGATCAAAGCCCGGTAAGCAGAACGGCCGAAGCAGAATGAGGTCTGATTAGAAGACGACCTCGATTATAAGACGAGGGGTATTTTTCAGAGCATTTGCTCTGGAAAAAACCTCGTCTTATAATCGAGCAAATACGGTATCTTTCTGCGTGTCGCTGCGTGTTTAACTATTTCTGTGCGTCTGCTAATCCTGTCATTCCTTCCAAAACTAAGCCCTGCCCTGAACCCACTCTAGTTACCCCTGTAAGGCTATATTTACCCCCCACTACACACACTCTGGCTCAAATCTCCTCTAACCATCTTCTCCCCAGTACAGAAGCCCCCTCATCGTTGAGGAGCAGACACGGCCCCCTTCCATAGAGCCTGTAGCCGGCTGCAAAGTCTCTCCGCTTCTCTAAAGACCCAAATCCCAGAAGTACACACAAGACGTTCGGAAAGAGACTGAGGCGTAATCCGGGGGTATTTGGGCCGGATCGATTCCTCGTATTCATAAACGGCTTGTTATCTCATGGCAGTCATTAACTTTGAACTTTGAGTAATTAATTTTGAACATTTTCATATGTCTACTACCCTTCCTAAAACATTCATCGCTCTCTGTATCTGAGCTGAGTCAGGTTGGAGCAGACTCGTTGCCCGTCACGGAGGTACAGCCGGTCCTTGTGTACGGGGCTCCGAACTCCCCGATCTGCCACGGGCCTACTCATAGCCACCCAACGAATGGGTACCTTGCAGGCTCTGGGGCCCAACTGGCCCCTTTCTAGGGACTGGGGGTCTATTGGTGAGCAGGAGAAGCACGGGGGGGGGGTCTCTGGAGTTCTCCCGGCGGATGGATGCTTTTATATTCCGCGGTTACCCGCCTTCCACAAACTGCAGGAAAGGGAACGACGATATGCGGTTAATCCTCCCAAATACTGCAAAATAGTATCTCCCAGAGACATGCAGGACACCAAATCAACTGCATAACATATAATCACACATTGATATACTATATATATAGATATCTATATATATCTATCTATCATTAATATACAGGAGAGAAGAGCTACACATATTGTTGTAGTTTATTTATTTAACAGTGGGGTTACCTGCTTTTTAAGAAGATTTATTTGAATCACTAGCTGCAAATTATATATATTCTCATCTGGAATGACCTCCAGCACATTTCATTCATTTTAGTGAATGTTAGTTTGTGCTGGACGGGACTCGGCTGCTAGCAGGGGAATTTACACACAAACATGTGACGGCACACGGCTGTCCAGAATCTATGGCGTGACCAAAGCCTAATAACTGAGATCTGAGTATATAACAGAGAACGGCACCGCATTTAAGAACTGTTACGCCCATCTAAACTGCCCATGTTTGCTGATGTAGGGAATTCAATCCTGTATCAGTCATTAGCATGGTTATAGTATGTCTATACTATGCATGTTTAAATTCCCTCACTGTATTAACCAATACCACTTCTGCTGGGAGACTGTTCCATTTATATACTACTACTCTATCCGTAACCTAGGACTTCCTTACATTAGATCTAAGCCACCGACTCTCTGAAAAAGCCGCGTTTCTGGACCACCCTATTTCAGAGTTATTTGATTAACATTGCCCCCGGGGACCACGACCCGTCCAGAGTCTTTTCTAACGTTAAATTATGGTTCTTTTGTTGGCTTATGTTGGTAACTTTTGACCTTTCAGTATTTGTTATGTGACATCATCATCCATAATTCATATTTGGGGCTTTTTCCTTTTGGATGGAAGTAGCAGAAAGTCTACAGGGGTCTTCACATTAATTAACGCACCCGTCCTCATAGGATTCCTCTACAGAAGCTCGTTTGAAGACGATGACCGCACATCACTTCTCATTGTAAAGGGGCGATACACACACAATGGTATCCATAGCAACAGCGATCATGTTGACATACACAAAAAGAAGTACTTTTACAGTTTTTTCACATTGTTGTCACCAAAACGTCACACAGAACCCTGTTTCAGGCACGTCTAATCACTACAATCCCATCCTCCCAGGAAAGAAAGGAAGCGCAGAAGTTTAAAATGTTTGCCTTTTTTGTCATTAACTTTATTTGTTGTTGCAATATTTCCAAACATACCAAATATCCACCTGATGACGTGGAATGTACCACGGTGATCGCATTCCATCCATTACTGTACGATCTTAAGATTTCTTGCAAAAACAGACATCTGGGCTACTGTAAATGGCACAGACCAATAAATTGTATAGAAAAACATAATGGCTACCCGGTACGGTGAGATGGCGAGGAAAATTTGTAGAAAGGCCAAGGGATGAGTAAGCAAATGAATGTAAACATGTGAAACGCTCGTTATAAATTGTGCTTTCAAACAACCCAACTCACTGGACACGCCTGAGCAACTTATCGGGTGAAAGCCATTTAGGCCACCAAGTTATCAAACGCTCCGCTGTCCCGAGCTAATGCTCAAACCACAGGCGGTATACCAACGAAATGTATATGATTCGGCTACTGCGAGCTCCCTGCCAACGGCCATTAACGAATAACCCTTTTGCATATGGATCGCCCGACCTTGAAGAGGCTGGTTGAGCGAGTCACAGGCTGCCTGCTGGTAGCCGATCAGCCCTTGCAGGTAGTGGCATATCGTGTAAGTTGGCTGTTCAGCACATATGTATACACATATATATTATATATCCACATACACTATGCAGTATACATAATTTCCTTTCGATGGAACGGTTTAAAATTGGATTTAAAAAATGATTACACACTAAAGCATCGATCGGTATTCAAATAATGGTTTATTAAAGAAGAAACTCTACAATTTGGATTTAAATAACGGGCTGATTCAAAGTGCTTAGTAACAGCAATTCATACTCCTGAAGTGCTAGTGTTGCCAGAAACGTGACAATATTTGGTGCCTGACATGAGCGACATGGTTATAGATTGTGACGCGGGTCGTTTGGATGAAATTTGCTTTCTCATTGATTGGCTCATTCCGTTAAAATCTTGAAGTCTCTTCTCTAGCTACGGCCACGGACTTTCCATGGAACCTTTAAAAAGGAGTTTGTATTGTGGCGTTATGGATACCTAGGAACGTTGGCGTAAACCCACTTATACCCATCCCACAAAAGAAAAAAGCTGAAAAATGAATTCATGTTATAAACACGCCATACCGAAAATACTACTGTGGGACTGTTCGGGTGAACGGTCTGAATCCATTGTGTACATGCATACAAGTCCACAGGCACAAAAGATGGTTGGTAATAACTGTAATGTAAGGACTGGCAAAATTCTGCGACTCCTAAAAGAAAACCCCCACTTTGCTGCAGGGAAAGGTGGACAAGATTCCCCCCCAGCAAAGGGACTGGTACTAGAAAACCAAAAACGGAAGAATTTTCCCCAAGTTCTTGGCCACAGCGTAAAGCACAAACGCACGCTCTCCAATGGCTTCGGTGCCAAGGTTTGCTCTTCACGATATTTAAGAAAAAAAAAATCATGCCCCCCTTTATTTTGTTATTTAATTTACATGTTTAATAGCCGTATTTACAGAGCGGTGTTCTTCCCGTCAGTCTCCGGTACTAAGTAGCATTGTCACGTAGGAGTGCCGTATTTTTTTCCCCTTTTCTTTTTTTTTAATAACAGAACCTATGCAGAATCCTAAAAAATAACAGATGACGTGCTGTTCGGCGAGGGGCGCGCGGGGGTCCGGGAGCAGCTGCCTCAGTTACTCAGGAGTAGTTCTGTTGCAGTTTCTACGTCCCATGCTTTAGATGACAAGGCTGCTATTACTGCATTCTGCGAGGAGAGAATAGAGATCGTCACGAAAGGGGTTCTCTCTGCAACATGCGCACAAGACGGCACCGCCTAACCACGCAACACACTCTCTGAAAACCACTCCAAAAGCCCGGGACAATGTATGCCTACTTAATGTGAAAGGGGTTTTAACGTTTTAATTATAGGGTGATGCTAAAGAGAGACAAACCTGGTAGGGTAAAGATTCTGAGCGGTCATCAGATATTTCAGCAGTTCCTATTAAACAATCTAATGGCTCACAGTTATCAAAAAACTTTCTGAAACACTTAACCAAGTCCTTGGCAGCCAAGTCTGGATCTGTGATCTACATAGTCTGATTGATTTCCCACGTCTTTTGAGAAGTGATTACCATTAAGGAAGTGCGTGAAATCCAACAAGCGGAAGATTTTCATTTGTTTTAAAGCAAGGTCTATTTGCCGGCTGAGGGTGTAGGCAGCAGATGTGTCTACAAGATCAGTGTAGAGCATAGTTAAATGCTATGATGAGGTCTATCTGGGGAATATTAATGGTACGCACAGTTTATTCCTAGTATAATATTTTGGTCTATATTTTTTATAGATATTGGCTACAATGCCTTTACGGTAAGGTCAGATGATTAAACAATGTAACATAACCCCCACACTGATACTTACCCTATCGAAGCCCATGGCGCAAAGGTTTTCTATTTTCTTTGTATATTCCGGGCTAGTAACTGGTGCTCCTGCGTAGACGTGTGCCCACAGCCGAGCGGTCTGTTTAAACATTTCTGGATTCTGTTTATACTGCAAACACAGAAGGAGATAATAGGAAAGGGGTCAGTAGCAAACTTTAAATAGTATAGCCGCTCGTTGTTCCAACCTCTCTGGGCTGCAGCGTGTGTCTAGGAGGCAGAGCGGCACAGACGGCCATTGCTAACAGTATGAGCTGAACTCGCCAACAGCGATTTATATCACCATTCACAAAGATGCCAGCTCAAACATTTAATCTCACCTACATCAATATTTAATATGAGAAACCAACATTTTGAGCTGGCCCTGCATCATGGATAATTAATGCAGGGAGAAGAAATCTCCCCACGCCTACTATGCTGGCCCTGCATAATGCATAGAGAAAAGTTTCATTAACCTATAGGTAGTAAATAAACCATGTGGGTGTTTAACCCCTTCGTGACAAAGGCTGATTTTACTTTTTGTACCCTTCGTGACAATGGCTGTTTTAACATTTCTGCGCTGCTCGTGTTTAGCTGTAATTTTCTTCTTTCCTGTTTACTGAACCCACACACATTAGATATTGTTTTTTTCAGGACAAGAAGGGCTTTCTTTAGATGACATTGTGTTGATTGTATCATATTATTTACTATTAAAAAAAGTATAAAATATGGTGAAAAATTTAGAAAAAATTCTAACTTTTAGTTGAAAAATCTTTTACTCATCTATAAAAGGTAATGAAAAAAAACCTGCTAAATAGAAATACCCAATGTTATGGTTTTTTGCTTTTTTCTACACATTATGGGGCAATAATTACAGGTAGCGTTTTGCTATTTCAAAGCCATTTTTTCCAAATCTGGTAATTCTTCCCCCCATGTGCCATTTCGGGTATCTTTGAAGCCGGCCCACGCAATTTACCCCATCAAATCATATATTTTTGAAAACTAGACAGCCCAGGGTATTCCAAATGCTAGTATTTTAACCCTTTCCAAGCACTAATTCTACCATCAGCCTTTGTCAAACTTTATGGTAGTAATTTTTTTTTTGCAGTTGTTTTTTCACACACATTTTACTTCAGGTATGAATAAACAGGTTCTGGTATATGTCACTATCACAAAACACCCCAATATGTGTTCAGCAACATCTCCTGAGTACAGCGATACCTCACATGAATGATTTTGCCTGGCTGTTTGGGGGCAAAAGGGCCACATTTGGGACATGCGCATTTTCAATGTTGAACTTTGGCGTTTGGCGATCAACTGCCCATGTCCTATTTGGTACATCTTTGAGCCGGGCCATTTCAGTATGCCCAATAAAGCCATATATTTTTGAAAACTAGACACTCCAGGGTATTTTAAATGGTGGTATTTTAACTCTTTGCATGCACACATTTTACCACCAGAATTTTTTCAAAGTAATTTTTTGTGTGTATTTCCCCCCCCCACACACCTACTTTATGTATGAATTTACAGCTCCTGGTATATGCCGCTGTCACACGACACCCCAATATGTGTTCAGCAACATCTCCTGGGTACAGTGATACCCCATATGCATGGGTTTGTCATTTTTTGGGGGAACTAAAAGGCCACATTTTCAGTCATTCAGTAAATATATTAAAGGTGCGCAATTTATGACGAGCTACGCTAGTTACGGGTTATGCTAGTTACTGATTTAATGTTGTGGTTATGTGCATATATGTGAGTAATTATAATAAACACCCACTGGGGGAAATATTTGTAACTATTGCAGAATTCGTTATGGTCACCTGGTTTGCCACCACCGCATCCTGCGGATCATCCGGTTCTGCGGCAGCCAGCAAGGCTTGCAACGACAACAACACCGTTCGTAAAGTCATGGCTGCGGCCCTGCGGGGAAAGAGATCGGTTTCTGGTTAACGGACATGCAGCACCACGGCAAGCCTGGTCTCCCCAGCCACGCTCCGACTACACTTATCAGCACGACCGCCTTGTATAAAGCCACGAGAGGACGGGCCAGCGTACAAAACGGCACCGGCTACAAAACTGCACCACATACAACAACATGTTCTAAAAGCCGGCTTCTCCTGTACAGGGATGCGTGAAAAACTAGAGGAATCGTTCAAACATGACACGGGATTGTTCTCACTGGGTAGCAGCCTGGTAGTAGAGTTGGTACAAGAGCGGCCCCCAGGAGTGACTTCGGACAGGCCTACCGCTCACAGAAAGACAGACTATCAACATCAATATACATATATTCAGGAGAACGGCCCGGCTCTTGCTTAATCCACCGAACTGTATGTACAGCTTTCCAGGAGCAAACATTGCGACACATTTCTAACTGATGGTTACTTAAACAACCTGTTCCCATAATAAACATAATAATAATGTAATAGTACAAAGCCAGACACGACAGTGGGAAGTACGGAATAAAAATCACAGCCGGGGTAACGATGGGATTTTCCATACACACCTAATGGGAAATTAACCCTTAAATCTTAGGAATATATAGACTGCTATTACTGCCCCCGGAGAGGTTATATAGCAGGCAGCGGAGGATACCTTACCATTGGTCTTTCAATATGTCCAGGCATATGGCTCCTGTAACGGAACTGATATTTGGATGCCAGATTTTGGTGATAAACCGCACCTAAAATGCCAAAGAGAAAATAAAAGCAATGTTTTTATTTCCCTACCTTCAAATAGCGGGTTCGTGGGGGCCAAGGAGTTACAGAAACATAAAAGGTCTGCCAATAGTTGGCGGAGCTCAGCGATAAATCCTCATGGGGTAGACGGCATCATATTGGATATCAGAACTTCATACATGCGCATACAGTTTAAAGACAAAGGCAAATCACACAACCAGCAGACATCAGGCACTAGCTTACAAGAAGAAGAAACTTCTGCTTCTCTCCTTCTGCAGGTCCCTGTGCACATTGCGGGGTCCCGCGTCTGTCCCCCACCCATTAAGCACAGGAGAGGTGACCGGCTTGGGATTTACTTACCGCCAGTCATCTACAATGCAGCCTCAAAGACGTTGGCAACATTTACCCGCTAAGCAGGCGAGGGCAGACGGACATATTACTGAAGATTACCAGCAATACGCCTCCCCGGACACAGGCAGGACAGCGGATCGCCGATGGCGGGAATCGCTTACCTTGGGAGGGTTAAATGGATAGGTTTCTGGAATTTTTATTTCTAGCTGATATCGTCCACCTGTAACGGAAGAAGAGACATCGTTTTCACAAGTCCTCAGCGGAAGGACGCCGACTGCGGGATAATCCAGATAATAGGCTAGTTACGGCGTTGAAGTTGTTCTCAGCAATTTCTTTATAGAATCAGTGGCCCTGCGCCGTCTACAAAGGATAACCGACATGGCCCCGGCCAGTAAATACACCATTTGGCCCATCTGGTCTGCCCATTCCTTATGCTGTAAAGACTCAAACATTCTCCTGTCCTTGGTCTTATGCTTATGCTTTTCCCATGCATCTTTAAATGCCCTCTGTTACTTCTGCAGGGAGGCCGTTCCACTTATCTACTACGCTCTAAACGAAGTAAGAAATCCATCTAAGCCTCTGCACCTCCTCCAGTCCCAAAGCTTCCCGTGTACGTTCTTGTGTACCAACGTGATCTGATGAGCAGCGGGATATAATCAGTATCCATATTCATTACCGACCAGACCTCAGAACGCACTGAGCGGGTCCTGCGACCAACCAGGAAGCAGCTACCCCAATACGCCTACATGTGCCGGTAGTCACTATACGCACGTATATAATATAGGTGTGTATGGCATTTTTTGTATAGTTTCTCCCACTTTCAAGTATTCTTTATCTATTGAATACCAAATAAAAAAGGCTTCGGACCCTCCGTTCCTGCACCACTAAGACTACTACGGGTTTAAGCGCATCAGCTGCGAGGAAATAACTCTCCCACTTACACCCGGACCAAACAAGCCGGCCCGGGATAGACTACCAAGAGCAGCACGCAGGAGCCACGAGGGAGAACGCTTCCATACAATGCAATAGAAAGCAGCGCAAGATGGCCACGGGTTTAGAAGCCAAGGCTACCCGGCTACTTAGGCTTGTCTAGCCCTGTTAAAATGCATTCACTAGATACGATAATTCTACCATAAAACGCACAATATTTGTTTGAAAGGTAGCAGATTTTGGGCAATTTGCCAGTTATGCTTTATTTGATATTGCCCTTATTTTACGTGAATGCATTTTAAACTAAATGGGTTCATTCTACGAGAAGTGAAAAGCTGAGAAGTACCTGGATAACAGAAGCCGCTGGGAGAGGATTCATGTAGGGACGGCCATGAAAAAGTAAGTAGAAATCTTAAGCAATCTACTAAACAAACACCAGAGACATAAACACACAGCTTCAAACACCGATTCATACACCGACTGCGCAGGACTACATCTCCCACATTCCTGTGCCAGCCTCTGAGCTCAAAGAGCATTGTGGGAGACGTAGTCCTGCAGCAGCCGGGGGGCCGCAGCTTGGAGAGCCCTAACTCTGAGCAACAGGCATACCAGCTTTCTACTCCTACATGATAACCAGTCTGAATAGCGAGTTACTGGGATACCGGCACGGATCCTAAACCCAAGTTACCCAACCACACGTCCCCAATGCCTCTGCGCATGGGCATACGTTCCTCTTTGCCGCGCACGGGCATCGTTTACTTCTCTGCTTTTGGCTGTGGCGCCATATTCAAATCTTCGGGTCGCAGAAAAGAGACGGCTATATTAAAAAATGAGGGTTTAATTAATCCAAGCAGGTCTTGCTCTATTCACGTAGTATCGAGTATCGGTTAAACCCCCTTTGGGGCAGCCATTAACAGGGGGGGTTCTGGGACTGAACCCTGATAAAAGCTTCTGTACTCACAGCTAACTGCTTTAAGAAAAGATGAGGAGGCGATATCACTAATCAGCCCGACAGAGATTATGTTTATTAATAATCTCCATAAATAAAGCTGCGTACATAACCTGCGCGGATATTCCCAAAAGAATCACATTAAACCCTACTGCGCCACAGCAATGCAAGCCCCCGATCCACGCAGCGCGAGCCCACCTAAAGAGCACAGAGGAGAAGGGGGTCACCGACTGGGGGAGATAAATAAATCAGACAGTATTCACAACACTAAGGAAAGCACCAGAAACATTTGAACGCCCCAGGCATAGAACCAAAAATATAAGATCAGTGAGATTTGCGGAAACAAACGCTGGTCGTGTATAATTCTATCAGTGTGTTACTGAGCGCTATGTATCCAACACTGTGAGTGGAAATTAACCCCTGCGTACCCAGTTAACACTTTTAAGGTGAGCACTGTTAGGTAAACGGATGTATATCAGTTATTAATGACCCGATAACGCACGTGAAGTCTAGCTACAGCCGGTGCTGGTGAATATTTACATGAGAAGGTCTATTCACTAAAGTTTCAGTTTGTATGCGAGTTTACAGACTGACGTCGAACAAGGGCCAACCTCAGCGAGCTTCTCCTGAAAGAAAGGCTGAGCCGGCCCTGCACGATGCATGCTTCAGTCAGTACAGCAGTGACTGCGGGGTATTAGACAGCCCTTCTCGGCGTATAAGCTCGCGGCATCGAGATCACGTCAGTGTATGTACACTCACTGTATGAATAATCACAGTATTTAGAGAGCCGGTTAGGAATCTTCACACCTCTCGTCATTTCATCTTACAGCCAAGCACTGGAGCGCATTTCAAGGCATAACATACAGTAATAATGACATATTACCCAGCGGGAGACCCATGAAAACATAGGAACCCGCTGCCTCCCACCGGGGGGGGTAATGCTCCACCATACCGTGCAGATTAAACCCATAGGGACACCCTCACGTCACCGAGCGGGCGCTACGGACGGCTTTACACGTCGATGTTCGATTACCTTCGTACGGCGTGTCCGGCGGGCCGGCGATTTCCCCTCTCAGCTCAGAGAAATTCTCATCCACCAGGTCGACTTTGATTTGGTTTTTGCTGGTCTTAAAGAAAAAGAGGAAGGAAATCTTTTATTACCAAACAATGAAATACCGTATTTATCGGCGTATAACACGCACTGGCGTATAACACGCACCCCCATTTTTGAACAAAAAAACTGAACAAAAAAAACTTCATCAGAATCACTGCTATCTGGGAAACCACACACACACACACACACACACACACACACACACACACACAGTAAGACACACTCGCACTAACCCCCCTTCTCAGGATCTCCCCTCTCTCTCCCTAACACCATCCCGGTCACTTACCTTCAACTCCTGTGTTGGAAGCGTGAGCCGTTTGTCTCGGGTGCCGGCGCTTCACTGCTGAGCGCCGGCACCCGAGACAAACGCCTCACGCTTCCAACACAGGAGTTGAAGAGCTGAGGCAGGCTGAGGCTGAGGCAGGCGGCGGCTGCTGCTGCTGAGGCAGGCGGCGGCGGCTGAGGCAGGCGGCAGGCAGGCGGCAGGCGGCTGAGGCAGGCGGCTGTGGCAGGCGGCGGCCGCCAGCAGAGGAGTCCTGGATTTCTGTCAGTCAGGGGGGCCCGAGAGTTGCCGAGCGGTCGTCTTCAGCAACCGCTCGGCACCCCTTGGGCCCCCCCTGACTGGCAGAAATCCAGGGCCCGGTCGCAGTTGCGACCCCGGTAGTTCCGCCACTGGCTCTAGGATTTATCGGCGTATAACACGCAGGTAGGGTTTCAGCTTAATATTTTAGTTAAAAAAGTGCGTGTTATACGCCGATAAATACGGTAATACACGCGGAGAACATTTCACTGCAGCGAGAGTCGTGATCTCAGATCTAATGAGTTTCTGCAGCCCTGCATAATGCATAACTAAATCAGTGACATTTCCCACTTAATAAAGCATCATACGGGGCAAGTCTCAGAATAATTACTGAAACCTCATCTCTCCTCCAAATACCCCTTTAATGTCTAAGCTCTCCTCTATATGGCGCTTTATAATCCCTCTTTTACGAGCTGGACAGGGCTAGCTGCCAAACTGCCCCAAACTCCAGCTAAATGAATGCACCAGCAAAACTTTACTTTTCTTATTTAATCATGAAAATGTTTGGTGCAAACATTACTTATTCTAATTGAGCTGTGTGTGCAATATATATATATATATATATATATATATATATATATATATATATATATATATATATATATATATATATATATATATATATATATATATATATATATACACACACACACACACACACAGAGATTGACATTTCCAGATGCGGCTGCTGTATTTGATCGCCGACAGATTAGATTTGGAATTTGCTGGAGGTTTAGGAGACAGGCTGGAAGTAAGAATACATGCAGCCACTTAAGTAAATAAGGATATATGTGTAACTGAAGATGAAAAAATAAATTGGGATATGTAAGTTGTATGCAAAAATGCTTACAGGTATTTATACAACACACACACCTATAGATATATTATATATATATATATATATATATATATATATATATATATATATATATATATATATATATATATATCGGTAGATCTCTATATAGACCTCGACCTAATGTATCGGTTTATCTTAGTCTGTCAATTCTCATCTTGTCAGACCCTTTGAATATATGTATTGTATGAAGCGCTGCGTAAAATGTTGGTCGAAACTGAAAATGATCCTCCCCTTTAGAAAACAAACAAACAAAAAAAAAAAAAAACTTATTAAATAAGTAACACTAAAATTGGACAAAAAAATAAACCTAAATAATAATAGTCTCAAACAACTCCTATCATTCCAAGTCAGCAAGTACATGCTGGAATCTGGGTATGCCTGGGCATGATAGGAGTGTGATTGCCCTTAGTAATCATATTTAATATAGCAATTACACTCCTATCATCCACAAGCAGCCAATACATGCACATATCCTACAGCAGCCCTGTGCCCTGCCTGCCTACTTACACATCCATGCTATCACATGTATATTCATTCATCACAAACATTCATTCCCTCATTCAGGTATACTCATTCATACACCCTTCCCTGAACTGCAGATATAACGGTGCCGCTCGCAGACTTACGCAGGGGCCGCTGTCTCCCACTGCATTGCTCACAGTCTGTTTGAACTTCTCTTGACCTGCCCAGAGGAACAGGAACGGAGCTGAGTCACGTGAGGTGACGTGCATTCACGTGACTCCCCTGGGTTCCTGCTTCCCCTCGACGGAGCAAGAGATGCTGCTGAGCAACACAGAGGGAAGCAGCAGGGCTCCTGCGGATGATTACTTTCAGTGGGCTTTTTTTTTTGTTGTTGTGGCATTTCGCCGATAATGCTATTTTCGGCTGATACCTTTCAGCCACCGATATATCGGTGCATCCCTAAAATAATATCTATTTATCGGTAGAGAGAGGGAGAGAGAGCGAGAGAGAGATATATGATCTCGGACTTTCAGAAGTCAGTGTCCGACTCAGTAACTAAGACTGAGCCATTTTACCGTTTGTCACAGGCAGTGTGATAAGGGGTCAGGGTGTTTGCCTAGTAGATTGGGTTAAAGATAACAGATGTGGAACATATAGAAATGACTATGTAGATGCCTGAAAACATATACAGAAACCAGAACTAAAGTTATTGCGCATGGAGACAGCATGTTGGATTCCATCCAGGGGCATCCCGTGCATTCAGCCGTAAATCATTCTTGTATTGAGCAAGACCATAACCTCCCTCCAGATACGTCACAGATTAGTGATGTCAGCAGATACAAGTCACCGGCTCTCTCTGACATCGCTCTTATAAACATAACCCGGCGATCCCAGGGGGTGCAACATTTTCAAAGACCGTAGTTGTGCCACAGAGCTAACAATCTGTCATTACACACAATGGAGCGTCTGCACCCTTGGACAGACGGCGGATAACTGACAGCGAACGTATCCACCCTTACCGACGCCGTCAGAGAGCATCACCATCACTGCACGGCATCTTATTTAACAGCCAATCATATCACAGATTAGAAGCAAGTTTGCGGGGCGAGAGAGAGAGAGAGAGGCGTGCCAATGGCTGGCGGCTTAAAATGGACACATTTCATTGCAGAGACCGTCAACGTGCCGCGTTACGCAAGTTTTGCACGCTTTGGGATAGAACAGGCTTGCGGTGTGCAGTTTGCTTCCGCATCGGGGATAAGCAGTGAAAGCAGGCATTCTGTGAACACAAAAGCACTCATACAGCCTGCTGACTCGGGGCAAAACACTCTAAATGTGACCTTCCACAAGAACTCATTCACCTAGACCACTGGGGAGGAAAAACAAGGCCACCGTCACACAGCTTAGCTTCTCAGTGCTTCGCTGTTTGCTGAATCGTGCTAGGGTGGGACAAACTGCTCTGAAACACCATTTGTAAAAAAAAAAAAAAAAAAAAAAAAAATCTGTGAAAAAGTGCAGATATTCCCCATTCACACGACTACATTAGTTTGGAGCAGCGGGTCAGCCAAGAACGGCTTTTAGCTTCAGTTTAATTCTAAACTAACCGATCCGCTCTACGTTAAGGCAGAGATGTGCTGCGCGTGCATGCGACTGAACGGATTAATCAGACTCCGGGAGAACGTCTGACATTATAGTTATAAGAACCTTATACTTTTTGGAGAGGAGCACACGCGTACGTATCTAAAAAGCTATAAACACCAAAACCTATTGCAAGGAGAGCACGTAAGGGAAAAAAAAAAAGGTATATACAAAGTAAATCTTTATTAAACAATATGATTTAAATACATATAAAAAATGATTTAAAATACATATAAAAAAAGGCACAAATAAGAAACACAAGGATGACCACAGCGATAAAGTGAAAAGGAACAAATGAAATAACATACAGCAATGGTACATCGGTGCTCAAAAGTTACTAACCAACCTAGAAACAAGGCTGAAAACAGCAAAAAGCCTAGTGATGA
Organism: Spea bombifrons; assembly: GCF_027358695.1. NCBI lineage: Eukaryota > Metazoa > Chordata > Amphibia > Anura > Pelobatidae > Spea > Spea bombifrons. Next base: position 20,368,014 of record NC_071087.1, on the reverse strand, counting down.
ATGGTGCCAAGTCCAAACGTACCAACCCCAACGTACGTTTCGCTGCAATGAGCTTCGTCAGGGGGCAGGCAGTACACGGCGTATGCACACAGGTAAGCAGGAGAACCATTGTAAGGAATGAATCCCCTGCAAGCCAAGGAACTGCGCACACACACACACACACAAACACACAAAATCCTATACATTCCTCTAAACAGTACTGCAGAGCGCACTCAGTATGTCTGCAGCGACACGGGTGACAACTCAACCCAAACGGGTTACCATCTGCTGCCAGATACACACGGATTTCCCTGGACGCGCATCACAACCCAACCACTTTCTGCGAGCTCAACGTAAGAGAAAAGCCTGAGAGAGTCCGTGGGGTTAAAAGATCATTCTGGGGCTTTAACCAAGCGATGAAATGCATTACGGGCAGGGACCACTTAATGGCTTACTACACAGCGGAGCGCAGAACGTCATGTGATACACCTCTGACCAATCATCAAATGAGCTTAACTTTAAAAGGCGGGGCTTCAGGAGCTCCTTCCTGTGACATGCGCTCCACGCAGGTGTTAATGTTCTGTTATCACAGGACTGCCGGCCAAAAGGCAGCCTGAGTGTAACACTGAGTCACGTTCCTGCGGAACTCCCCTATTACATCATCACGGCGGCTCCCAAGTTATTGCCACAGAATACATACATTATACATATATACCCAGAATCACACAAACACACGGTCTCCCCCGTGGGAACGCAAGCAACACCTCACACCATGGCGGCGGATAGTCCTCCTCGGACTCTGCTTTTACGGACTCAGACAGGCGGCCGCACCTGAGAAACGCCACTCAACTACCTACGGCTCATATTGCACAGCAAACAGTCATCCCAAGGAGAAGCTACCTCACGCGCACTCGCCGGCCGCCCAACATAAGCCATACGCGCACTCGCCGGCCGCCCAACATAAGCCATACGCGCACTCGCCGGCCGCCCAACATAAGCCATACGCGCACTCGCCGGCCGCCCAACATAAGCCATACGCGCACTCGCCGGCCGCCCAACATAAGCCATACGCGCACTCGCCGGCCGCCCAACATAAGCCATACGCGCACTCGCCGGCCGCCCAACATAAGCCATATGCGCACTCGCCGGCCGCCCAACATAAGCCATACGCGCACTCGCCGGCCGCCCAACATAAGCCATACGCGCACTCGCCGGCCGCCCAACATAAGCCATACGCGCACTCGCCGGCCCCCCAACATAAGCCATACGCGCACTCGCCGGCCCCCCAACATAAGCCATACGCGCACTCGCCGGCCGCCCGACATAAGCCATACGCGCACTCGCCGGCCCCCCGACATAAGCCATACGCGCACTCGCCGGCCGCCCAACATAAGCCATACGCGGACTCGCCGGCCGCCCAACATAAGCCATACGCGGACTCGCCGGCCGCCCAACATAAGCCATACGCGGACTCGCCGGCCGCCCAACATAAGCCATACGCGGACTCGCCGGCCGCCCAACATAAGCCATACGCGGACTCGCCGGCCGCCCAACATAAGCCATACGCGGACTCGCCGGCCGCCCAACATAAGCCATACGCGGACTCGCCGCCCCCCCAACATAAGCCATTCGTGGACTCGCCGGCCCCCCAACATAAGCCATACGCGCACTCGCCGGCCGCCCAACATACACAACAGTCTGCTGTGGCATGTATGGCTCATGTATGGCTCATGGTGCAGGCTGATGCTCGCCTGCCTGTGAATCACACACACACACACACACACACACACACACACACTTGCCCGCCTGTGAATCACACGCACACTCACCTGACCAACCATCCACACACTCATCACTCATTTTAAACCCGTGTCTCCTGGGCACATGTCACATTACAGATGCTCAGCAGTCTCTTTGCCCCACCTGGCATTCTATATAAACACCTATGTCTCGGGCACACGCCCCACGTTACAATCACGGCGAGGTACGTGCGTCTGTCCGGGGGGTACGTGTTGCTCAAACTATTGCACTTCCGTGTAGCTTCAGCCGGGCCCGGCCACCCCGTTTACCCCCGCACACTAACAGCCGGTCCCGCTCACCTCCTCGCTTTTCAGCACCTCTTTGAACTCCCTCTTGATTCTCTGTGCTGCGATATTAGCCATATCTGCCCCGGTCACGGTGTTTCTCCCCTCTCTACGACTTTCCCCGGGCTGGTTGCGGTGCAGTGCGCGTTACGTGCCGAACTCCCGAACGGGCTTCCTTTGCTCTCCCCGTCTTCAGCGGGTTTTCAATGATTGGCCTCCCCAAGCCGGGAAAAAAAGAGCACCAACACTACACTAAACGGCAAAATGGTGGCCTGCGCCTGCGCACTGCGGAGCTCTGGAGGCTGCAGGAAGAACTTCCTGACAGGGCCCGGCAAGCGTCACTCGGCCAAGCGTCTGCCCCCGTGACGTCACAGCGCGCCACCTGCCCCGTCCATTCATACCGGAACCACCTTTACCGAGTAATGTCTCTGCCGCGCCTCACTGAGCCTGTAAATAATCTATGTAGTATTAAAACTGTAATAACACAATAATACCCGCATGCCAAGCGTACCTCCCAAGTGTTCCTCTTCATGGAAATAGTCTCTCTTTTCTAGAAGCCCACAATGTTCGGTGGGTGTGAGAATATCATAGGGTTCTACAGCCCTAAAAGTTATTCTGTTCACTGAGAAAGCACAAGTAGATTGTGTATTATAACAGGTGGAAATACGTAACGGGACACGCTGGTACAGCAAGTTCGCAATCTATTAGAGGAATACTGTGTTTATATATTAATTACCTTTAGTTTGTCATAAAGTCACACGTAAAGCCCGTAACTTTAACGATACCAAATAAACCCAAATGTCGCTCTTTGGCTACTGGAAATGGGTGCAAAAAACCTATTAATGTGAATGGCAAGGGTGATCATTCAATCCTAATTGTTCTAGATCTGTCAGCAGCATTCGACACCATTGATCATAAGATTCTTATTGAGCGGCTGCAAGGCCTATGCGGGCTGGGAGGCACAGTTCTAACATGGTTGAAATCCTTCCCCACAAACAGGTCACTGAGGGTGTCAACAGGAATGTGTTCCTCAGCTCCCACACCACTAATGTGTGGAGTACCACGAGGATCCAAACTGGCATAGAATTTGGGGATTCAGAGCTACTCAAGTGAAGTGCGAAATCTCGGAGTATTCCTTGACAGTGGTTTGTCCCTTAAACGTCAAATCTCTTCTGCAACAAAATCTGCCTTCTTCTATCTGAGGAATATAGCCAGGATAAAGCACCCAGTCCCACCAGAGGATCCTGCCCTAATCCATGCATTTGTGACATCTCGTCTGGATTATTGCAATGCACTGTATGTAGGCCTCCCAGAAAAAGAACTTCACAAACTGCAGTTGGCTCAGAACGCAGCAGCCAGACTATTAACAATTCAACCCCGCTCAAGCCATATTACGCCTATTTTACGGTCTCTCCATTGGCTTCCTATCAAATGGAGAGTTCACTTTAAGATAGTTGCTGTGACGGATCGTCCTGTGCCCCAGACTGGACACATCCGCCCGTCAACTCCTTCCCTCTCCCAGTAAGCGGACACGCTGTGGCTGTCCGAAGAAAGCAGTCACAGACCAGCACTTCCCTCAATCATGAGACAGGACTTCATGCTTTGAGGTTAAAACAGAACTCTCTTTATTACAAACACGCAGAATTTATATACAATCTCCATTCACTGTGCACCGAACCCAACCCCCAATCCTATCAGCCACATCCCCTCACAAATCCCATCAGCCACATCCCCTCACAAATCCCATCTGTATACAGGGGATGTATCAGGTGAGGGGATTAAGGGATACAATGGGTTCCCCCACCTGTGTTATCCCCCCTGTAGTGCGGGTGCCTTCTGGGCAGACAGGGCTGTGCTGGCTGATTAAGAGCCCCAGCCAGATTATAGGATCGTCTCTTTGAAGGCTGGAGCTGCAGCCACATTCAAACAGGGTACACATAAATATAATAATAATAACAGTGAAGATCAGACGTGGTTGTCATTTAAAGCCCTAGAGGACCAGGGACTCTGTTACCTGAAAGAGCTATTAACACCCTACATCCCTGCTTGCCCTCTTCAATCTACACATGTCTCTTCTCTCAAAACCCAAAGTGTGCACAAAAGCAGGCTCCAATGCATTCTGTCATGCTACTCCCACATTCTGGAACTCTCCACCACTGTCAGAGAGGCCCCATCTTTAGAGACCTTTAAAAAAAGACTCTTCTCCCAATCCTTCAGATAATTGATTCTGTTTCTCTTGTATACATATGCCTGTAAAGTGCTTTGAGTCCCACCGGGAGTAAAGCCCTATATGAATACTTGTTGCTGTGAAAAACATCTGATAATAAATCTCAGTAAATTCTTTAAATAATGATGAGTCAAAGTTTAGGACAGGTATTAAGACCATTTGGGTAGCACTATTAAAAGGTTAATATCTCAAGAGTCTCTGGGTCCTGTGATGGCTCCCAGTGCCCAGCAGCAGATGGCACGCAGACCATGGAGGAAGAGTTAATGGAGAGGTCTGTGCCCCAAGCCCCTTTATGTGTAAAACAAACCAAAAATACTAAAAAGAAACCTATAGTGTGTAGAAAAGCATTTTGGCCAATACAGAAAATGCATGATGGAGTGCTGGGTGGATGTTGGTTCTATAGGTTTGGCACATATTCTATGGAAGAAAGCCTAAGCAACATCATAAAATGGCTTTATTCTGTTCAGTCCCGATAAATATTGTATTATATGCAAAATTAATAATTTAATAATACATTTTACCTAATAAAAGTTTACGAAAGAAAACTCCACTTACACTGAAAAGAATGTGTAATACATGTAAGCCATGTGGGTATACTAAACGCCAAAAAAAGATAAATAATAATGTTGCCAGGAGTCCTAATATCAGCTTTTTTTAAAAAAAAAAAAAAACGGGTTGGTATGATGTCTGCCCAAATGGAGAGATACTCTGCCATTCAAACGTTTGGGGTCGTTTAGCTGTTTTAATGGAAAAGCCTTTTAAACTTCAAGGCTCATTGGAACACAGGAGTGATGGGAGTGATAAAGGGCCTCTGTATGCCTATGAAGCTATACCAGCTACAATAGTCATTTACACCATTAACAACGTCTGCACTGTTTTTCTGATCCATTTCATGTTACTTTAATGGGCAAAATTAGCGTTTTTCCCCAAAACCAAGGACAATTCCAGTTGACCCCAAACGCTTGAAGGGTGATGTAGGTTGTATTGCATAAAACTAAGTTCCACTTTTCTAAATGAGTTAAATGGTAACCGAGTGATTGATGGCTGAGAAGCGTGTGAGAGCAGCGACCTCTAGTGGCCACACTTCAAAACGTGTTTAATTTTTGTTCCAGTGGGTAATATACATATTTACTGAGAAAATATCTCACAGGAAAGAATAGATTTTCACAGGGAGACAAGTTTCTCTTGTCTTTAAATGTGTTCTGGAGTGTAGCAATACATTTAAAGGGCTACATAGGTGAAACAAGAGAAATTAATAACGTAACATTTTGTTGCAATATGGAAAGTCAGTTATTTTCATGGATCTTAAAAAAGGAAGATTTTGGAAAGTTAAACCATTTCAGAATAACTCTGCTGGAGTCAAGGCACTGCGTCTCATGTGTATCAATGCTGTGAAGTATTATAATTGTGTAAATGGCGCAGTTTTACTTTGGACTAATTGCCACAAACTAACATTCTTCCAGAAGTAAACAGGTTGCTCTTTGTGTTTTCACAGCGATGTTCCGCTGTAACACTGTCCTTCATAGCGACTTATAAAATATAGTTTTCTGGCTGGACCCAACCCTTGAAACTTCATAATTGTCATTGCTGGATCTCATTCTGCCAGCTGGTATTCTCATTTTAACTTGCGTCCTTTTCTTGCACATTTGCTGCATCACATTACACCGTTGTGGATCTCTGAATACTGAAAAGGCACTGCCAAGAACCCACCCGCTCGGGAAAATACAATTGGAATAAAAACAACAGGGAAAAACAAGTTTGTACGATTCACAAACACATCAGGACTGGTACTTTACACAAAAGGGGTTTATTCACTAAATGGAACATTGACAGATGAGTTGTGTTCCAGCTCCTTCGCTTCACTATTTATTTTCAAGCACCAGCCACCTTCAGCTTCTGTTGTTGCAAGACGATCTCTGCATGATGTATAGCTAAACCAGTAAGATTTCTTCACCTGTTGAATTATACATTATACAGGGCCAGCTCAGCCGTTCTTGCTTGGGAAAACTACCAGTGCTAGCTCTTAATAATAAAGCAAGGGAACAGAAAACACAACTCTCCCTTAAATGAATAAACTCCAAGGCGCCTCAACAATAGAGTTACTGGACAAGGACACGTCTCTAAGGAGCGGCGGGAAGCGTACAAATAAAACAGCAGATTTCTAGCAACCGTTTGCGCCGACACCTCTTTTTTATCATTTTAAAAGCATGACTGCAGTATCGTGATATACGAGAACTACTTTCCGCAAAACCGGAGGGTACCGGGCGCTAAGCACGCAACAAAACACTAATCCCGCTATGGGCGAGTCAAAGACATAAGCACAATGTCCGTTACATGGTCAAAACTGGGCGAGTCCGAGCTTTCCGCCCGCATAGCGCTGATTAGGGGGATATGCGGGAGCAATTGAGGCGCTACAAACCACAGAAAACTATCACTATCCACCAAACGAGGAAACAGTCGCATCTCTGCCGTACGGCAGCCTTTAAATAACGTCAACGCAAGCGTCTGCTTTAGCCCCGCCTTGTCCACTGAACGCCGAAGGTTCAGTGGAGGACGCGTGATTGCGTCCATGCGTGTCTTTTGATTGGCTGCTCGTGGACACCTCAACTCCACCCCTACCAGCAGACTCGTGGCCGCGATTCTTTGGACCGAAGTGGGCGGTAGCCCTGAGGGAGATCCGGGTTCTCGTGCACGAGTATGACGTGTGCAATAGAATCAAAACAGTGCGAGAGCCGCAGAGAGAGAGACCCGGCCGGCTCGGAGCTGCACAGGTGAGGGGTCAGCCCGTTACAAGAACAGACAGACATGCACAGTACATACGGATACATACATAGCGCATACAAACAGATAGGCACATGCATGCACAGTACAGACAGACAGACAGGCAGGCACACGCATACATCGTACATACAGACAGGCAGGCACATGCATACATCGTACATACAGACAGGCAGGCAGGCACATGCATACATCGTACATACAGACAGGCAGGCACATGCATGCACAGTACATACATACAGACAGGCAGGCAGGCACATGCATGCACAGTACATACAGACAGACACTATATGCCCTGGCACCCTTTGCCGTTAGTTTTTATAGAATAGCGCGTTATTTGTGCCCGCTGTATAATGTGTGTGTTCCTGTAATCACACAAAATGCCAGATGTGCTTCAGATGAGCGCAAACCTACACACAACTACTGACGTTACAGCTGCTCTGGGGAGTAGGTTTAGTCACCTGCCTGGCAGGGCAGCCCAGGAGGTGGTGTCCGCAGCATGTCTGTGTATAAGCGGGGCTGAGATATACACCGTTCTCTTGATTATTGTATTTTCTGTCGCTGTCAATATGCAATGAGCGCTCTTTACCGCGGAAGCCATGTTTCAATCATTGTCCGCCTATAGGTTTTCTGACTGGCGGCGTGTAAACATGGGTTCGTTCAGCTGTATTTCTATATTCTGCCATCTGATCTCCCTGCTCTGTATGTCATTCTTTCCCTTCCTCCCTCCATCAATTTCTCTCGTTATTCTCCTGCGCTTACAAAGAATATGTCATATTTCAGAAATAGTCGTTTTTATGATTCTCACCTACATTTCATCCTCCGCTGTTTGATAGAATATTTTTCTCCTGGCCAGGAAGCCTCTTGGAGATCACAGCATTTGATCTAGTGTCTGGGGTAATTATGTTTTTGCCCCACGTGGTGTGAAACGTCCTTATGCAAGCCACGTATGGAGCAAAAAATAGCAAAATGTGTGTTTATTTCAGCAATACTATGGCTTGACATACGGCACTTCTGACGTGGGCTCAGGCTAGCACTCCCTGTAAGCCTCTTGTTTGGAGATGCTGAGGAACCCACCCAGAACCATATGTAAGCTCTTCTGCTTACAACAACCCTACTGATAAAACAAATCTGCCCCCCCCCCCGGCAGAGAAGAATAAAACAGTGGGAGTGCCCCTTTAATTAATCATCCCTTGCCCACTGCACCTTGTGTGAGAGGTGACCCCTTGTAGTTGCCGCACGAGGGGTTTTATTGTTGGGCACATTTTAAGCGAAGCCCCCTGTGAGTTGTAAGGAGTCGTTGATACGTAGGTATGTAAGAGATCTTTGGGGGGTTTGAGCTCTTGTAAAACATATAATAAGGGTTCAGCAGCTGTTATTTGATTTGTTTCGGGATGAGCAGCTGTTTTTTTTTCCTGGCGCGGTGTAGTGTTTACGTGTTCTTCCTTGTATGTTCTAAATCTTCCATAAAACTGGGCAGGAACCCTGTCCTGATATGGTCACTGGCTGTATATGTGTCATCCCTAAGGATTTTATTTCTGTTTTTTAACAGAATTTGCTTTTTATAAGTAGAAATGTAGATAAAATCGATTAGTTAACCTAAAGTTGGACACGTCTTTGGGGGAGCAGAATTTCTCATTCTTGGCAAAGTAAATGTATGTACAGTCAGCTTAGCCCTACAAGGAACGGCCCCGTATAATGCATATTAGAAACGAGAGTTGGAATGTTTCTGCTCAGCAGGAGCCATGATTTACTGGGTCCTACGTGTCTGGATTGCATTGGCATGGAGCATTCCCACCCATGCAACTACAAACAAAGGAAGACGCTGGGACAATGCAGATAAATGAATTATAACTTGCAGGCTATGGAATCAGATCTTGTATGACAGCATGATATCACCCATCTTACATCAGCCTTCAGCTCTGCTCGCTCTGTTCTGCAAACAAACCTATTGGTAACATTCAGCCGTTCTGGTTTTTCCACCCTGCTCTGTAAGATATATATATATATATATATATATATATATATATATATATATATAATATAATATAATATATAATTAGATCCTAGCACTTGGTTGACCTACGTGGTGGCCACTTGCTGCACTTGGTCTCTTGCACCTGATGGTTCTTTTCGGTACACTGATAGTGTCACTTTAAGTAAAGTTTATGATTTAAAGTGAATGAGCAGATTAAATCATCCTTTCACATTAAATTATATTCCATTGTTGTTGCCGCACAAGATTGATCATATCTTTTTGTAACTCAATTGTCTCCAGGTGGTTATTTCAACTGGGCTGTAAAGTACTGCAGAAATCTGGCAGAACAACCGTCACCAGCCTTTAATTCCTTGTAAATTTGCCAAGATCAACATGACCTGATTACCAAATCTTGTAACTGGTTGTGTTTGTATGTATGTATATGTGTGTATATATATGTATCTATATCCTCATGGGCTAAATAATGTTGCAAAAACTGACAGTTAAAAAAAAATAAACATTTTAATAGTTTATTTTTATTATTAAACAAAACGCAAAGTGAAATTTCCAGATATTCTGTCCAAGCTCCTCTGAAGAAGCACAAAGAAACATGCAATGTTGAGGACCATAGACAGTGGTTGACCAAGGAAACTTTGTGAAAGACACATCATGATTACTTCCCTTCACAATAGGAAGATGTCCGGCCGTGCCATCAACTCAACGTTGGCAGAAAACAGTGGGACCCTGATACACCCATTGGAAAAAGTCTGGTCAGAAGTGGTCTTTATGGAAGACTTTGCGGCCAAAAAGCCAACGTGAAAACAAGGCCAAGCAACGCAACTATTCATGAAAATACTGGAAGCAGGTGCTCTGGGCTAAGGAGTCAAAATGCTAAATATTTGGCTCTAGCAGCAGGCAGTTTGTTGGCCGAAGGGCTGGAAAGCAGCACAAGAATAAGTGTTTGCAGACAAAAGGGAAGCATGGTGGAGGTCTGAGGTTACATGAAGAAAGATCGAGTCTGCCTAAATCCACAGAAGAACTACAGTTAGTTCTCCAAGAATTAGAGCTCCCGTGGAAATCAAATACATTATTTAGCTCATGAGGACCAAACACTAAAATTCTCTTGCTCTTTAACAGTCAATACATGAAGCTGGAATATATAAGTAAACTCCGTTCTAGATAGAGAAGAGTTATGTTATTCTTCGCGTTTAATGTGTGAAGCACCTCGGCCTCATGTATGTATTTTTTTTTGTAATGCAACCACAATATGACAGGTAACTTCTATTATTAAATTTTAACATAAACTGTCTGTGCAGATGTCTGTTACGCATCTTTGCCTCGCAGCTATGGGGCTTTAAACATAAGGGGGGGTAATATAATAAAAATAAACTTTCACCGGGAAACTAACTCCCACTTGGTTGTGGCATGCAAAGCAACCTGCTAGTAAAAGTTACAAAATAGTGTTTATCGCTGCGGTTCTTCGTTGAGCCCCAGAATTACTCCGGTTTTTCTTAGTAAACATGGCTTTTTTATTAAAAATCTATAACTTGCATTATCTTTTTTTATTATTATTATAGTTTTAAAACCTAGCTGGATGGTACACCAGTTCAGCTTCCAGTGATGTATGAATGCTGTTTTATTTATATATATATATATATATATATATATATATATATATATACATACACTCACTGGCCACTTTATTAGGTACACCTTCCTAGTACCGGGTTGGACCCCCATTTGCCTTCATTTTTCCTGGCATACTTTCTATAAGGTGCTGGAAACAGAATTGTAGCCTCAGTTTCCTGTTCTCAGCTGACAGGAGTGGCACCCGGTGTGGTCTTCTGCTGCTTTAGCCCATCTGCTTCAAGGTTCGATGTGTTGTGTGTTCAGAGATGATATTCTGCATACCTTGGTTGTAACGAGTGGTTATTTGAGTTACTGTTGCCTTTGTCATCTCGAACCAGTCTGCCCATTCTCCTCTGACATCAACAAGGCATCTTCGTCGACACAACTGCCGCTCACTGGATATTCTCTCTTTTTCGGACCATTCTCAGTAAACCCTAGAGAGGGTTGTGCGTGGAAATCCCAGTAGATCAGCAGTTTCTGAAATATTCAGATCAGCCCGTCTGGCACCAACAACCACCATGACACGTTCAAAGTCACTAAAATCCCCTTTCTTCCCCATTCTGATGCTCGGTTTGAAATTCAGCAAGTTGTCCTGACCACGTCTACATGCCTAAATGCAATGGGTTGCTGCCACGTGATTGGCTGATTAGCTATTTGTGTTAACAAGCAATTGAACAGGTGTACCTAATAAAGTGGCAATATATATATAGTATTATAAAGCTTTGATTTCAGCTATACCGTGGGAGAGATTGACATAGGACATGATTTAGGCTGGAACAGCACTTTCATGTTACTTGTAACGTCGTTTGATTCATAACTAGCTGCTGAAATGTAACCCCCTGCAGAAGTAGCCCATGGGGCACAGGTACCTCGGATTCAAAATCTATAACCTAGAGAATACGCAGATCAGTTTGAACCTCTAATTCTTACGCTGCCCTGTGGTAACATTTACATAAAGAAACACTCTGAGTTTTTGTTATTTTGCTGGAATTTAAAAATCCCCACTTCCTGTCTGACTTGCCATGTGTTTCATATTTCCTTTTAAATGCCCCCCCCATCTATTAATAAAGTTATATAATGTGCGATGTAATAGACATATCACAGGAAGCAGATGGCTTGCGATGCCTTGGGTGGTTTAAGCTCTTTATCCCGCACAGGGCTCTATCCTGCTACTAAATTAGATTCCTGATGGAAGGATCCTGCTGGGCTTCACATTAACGTTCGGGAATGAATATTTCCCAAAATGCACAATATGTGACCCAATTTACACTTTTAGTAGGGTTTTTGCCTGGGTTGTGTAGAACCATCACCTTGTCTGGTACGTCCTGGCTCGTTTTGTGTTCCCTTTTGTGGTCCTTAGTAGAACTTGATACCTTCCATTGGGCCACCATAAAAAAGGTGTAGCGTTACAAAAGCTTTCAGGACCTCACAGGTCTGTTTTTCACATAGAACTGAATGCGCGTGCCACGTACCTTTTTAAAATTAGCTTTGTCCTTTACTTTGTGTTTGCTTCAGCCCTGGGTGTTGCCGTCAATGTGTCCCTTGCTCATTGGAGGAGACTGGCTTACCTGCAGTGGAATGTGTGTGTACGCAGCATTCTGCAGTCATCACGGACACTTTCCCTCTGCTGATACGTAGCTACGTACTATACTAAATGCCTCCGAGAATCACCAGCAGGCAGAATAAGTGGAACTGATCAGATCATATTGATTGCTACCCGCTTGATTTCTTTTAGTTGACCAATTTTATACATGGAGGACCCATTATTTTCTTTATTTTTCCGAGGATGTTTTTGATTAATCAAATATGTTCTTTTCTGAGAATGGTATCTTACTTGAGATAATTGCTGTTGGAAATGAAAAATCAGCAAATAGCGGGATGTTAGACTTCTTTCACATTTTAGAATTGGGAATGTGTGATATAGCAGACTCTGCTGTTTTCTGCAATGTATACATTTGTCATCCAGTGATGTCTGCACTTTATAAGTAAAGTACGGTATGTTATCCTGTAATAATAATATTAATAATTATAAAACTGTCAGTAACTCAAAAAAGTGAATGTGTCTTGATAATGAACACAATACAATAGCTATTATAAAATGTGACTACCTCTAGATTGTAAGCTTGTTTGAGCAGGGCACCTGTTGTACAGCGCTCCGGAATGTGATGGTGCTATATAAAACAAATAATAATACTTCCTGTGGCAACTTTCCCAGAACAGAGTGGTTTGGTCATTAACGGGTCCTGTTATAAGCATTGCACACTTTAGCCACTAGAGGGCACACAGGCAGCGGTGATACTGGTGGTGCTCTGGAAGCAGATCGGTATCCAGCGGGTGCTAACACCTTGAATTTTGTTTAAATTATTTTTAGTGCGTAGACCATAAGCAGCAAATGCCTTTAGAGAACTGCATTTTCCTTATCCCGTATAGTAATCGACAAAGGAAAAAATAAAACTCTCTAGCTAGGTGTTAAAATCTGCAATAATTTGCAATATTTTATTATCTACCAAGTAAAACAAAACAAAAACCTCCCAGCGCGTTTTATATCCTTATGAGAGAGTGCAGCAAACAGCCTGTGACGCTGACCTCTAAAGCAAAGTTATCAACCCTATTTATAGCAACTGTTTTTATGTAAAATTCAGACTTCAGCTTTTTTCAATGTAAATGTGAGGACTCGCTGTACAAGTTTTATTGGAGATGGATTCAATTCTTACCCACAACCTCTGCAATACCAGTTTGTCCTGGGCCGCTACAGGCTTTTCTTTCTAGTAGTACAGTGCTATGTGTATAGATACATAATCTGGATAGAGAAGCACTCATTGTCGCTCTGTTTTGCAGGTTGCGGTAAATGAACTGTAGAGATGGAACAAGGTAACTTTGATCCTTGCGAATGCATCTGCTCCCATGAGCATGCAATGCGAAGACTGATCAACCTGGTAAGGAGACCACAATAACGTGCTAATATTCCATGAATCACCTCTTCCTTTTCCCGTCTACAAGATTTCACTCGGGCTCTGGAATCTACTTCCACCGAACCTTCAGCATTCACCCTCCCAACATTCAAGAAACATCTCAAAACTCACTTCTTCAGAGAAGCCGCACCATCTTAGCTGCTAGAACTTCCTTGTCATTGATACAACCAGCACACTACCTCTCACCCTTTCTCTGTGCCTTATGTTTGTCACCCCATTCCCTGAAGCTTGTGAGCCGGGCTCCTCCACCTAATGTATCTGTCTGTCTTATTCTGTCAATTCTCGCCTTGTGGTCAGTGCTGGATTTACATATAGAAGCGTATGTATACCTACAGTATGATTTCTTGTCATGTCGGTTAGCCAGGCAGAGAATCTCTGTAGGAGACGTGTGTAGGGTTGATGTAGCACAAAGCACAGCTTCCCCTACCGGACCACCACTGAAGACCTCTCCCTTCAATGAAAATGTAGGATGGCTTGCATGTTATGATTGCTGGGAGACTTGTGTTGAGCAGACTGAGTGTCCTTGCCTGACCTTCTGTCTCATTCCTCTGGAGACCCTTAATAAGTGTAAGATCAGAGTTCTGTTCTCCTTCTGCCCCGGTATGTCTCATGTATTTTTAATGTAGTGATAGTTCTACCGAATCTGCTGGCACCCTAGAAATGAAATGTAATGATTGTCAATGTTAGATCAACTGTGCAGTGATTAACTGTAAAACTCTTGAGTTCCTCTACTGTCAATTGTGAACCAAGGAACTCTCCGATATCCATTACCACCCCACCAATGTAGAACACATATTAAAGTATTTTGTGCGCTGCCCCTTCCACTATCTACGTTCTGTTGAAATGAATAGGTGCGCTTTGTGCACGTGCACTCAGGAGATTATTGAGACTCTTGGAGATCTCCTATGAGTGCGTTTGTGTCAGAGATGGCTGGCACACATGCCGGAGCGGTGTTCTGCTGAATGCCCCTCCAGCAAGCCCAGTAGCTGATAAAGAGCGCAAATGCATGGGGCAAGGGTCTGCAACTATACAGGGTCTGCCTTTCTATACATTTTTTTTCTAATAATTTATGAAATGTCTAGATTTATGTTTCGCTACCCAACTAAAAAATAAAAATGAAACTCTAAAAAACATAGCTATAACAATGCAAATATAGCCAGCTGCTGCTACTTCCAGCAATTACCTGGCATATTATTTTCTCTCATTAAATAGTTCTCTAACATCCGATTTGACCTTGTATTTAATACAACCATTGTTTTTATTTCAGCTAAGACAGTCTCAGTCCTACTGCACAGACACGGAATGCTTACAAGAGTGTAAGTATACCCACGTGTAACATGATGCGTGCGCGTGCGTTCTAAACATGGCTCCTTCGATGAATGTGTACTTGTTTTCTATAGGTTAATTTCCCTGGCTTTTTTTCCTGTTTTAACTAAAAATGTATTTGCCCAAATGCTTTGGTTTCTATTTTCCAATCTTTAAGCCCCTAGCTCTCTACCTCATTTTTTAAAAAAATGTATTCAACCTGCATTCTGTCCAGCACCGAGAGAGTTAATGTTTAATCAACGGTTCCATCATTTTTCATATGCCAAGTGTATGAAACAGTCTTATGACCAGAGCAAATGCACCCGTGTCCCAGCCATACCGTTACTGTGCTGTTTGTCTAAACTTTGGACCAAGCTAGTTAATGAAAACCATCATTAGATAACACTTCAATTCTTTGGAGAAAATGTCACCAAATCAGTCCAAGTGACATCTCACATACTTCCCTGCATGGTGTATAGCCAAGTAAGTGAGATCAAAGTCAAGTGCCTCTCAGCAGATCAACTATATAATAAGGAAATGGTGTTCTCACTTCATAATGTATAATGAAGTCAACGATAAATTGTGAGACCATTAAACCAATGCATATTAAGGGACTTAGTACGTGAATGTGCATTATTCATACTTAGTACGTGAATATGCATTATTCATACTTAGAAAGTACGTGAATGTGCATTATTCATACTTAGAAAGTACATGAATGTGCATTATTCATACTTAGAAAGTACGTGCATTATTCATTGGTAGGCTGCATAGGCGCAGTCAAGGTGTAGCTGCTTAACCACGTAAGGTGACACGGTATGTTTATCTATCCTCTCTAGTTTGATGTGTTCTCCTGTGTACTCGTCAGCTTTTGCCCTCCCGTTACAGGTTAACACCTCGCTGAAGTCTTCTGTATAAACTATTTCATTACTCATGGTTTTTAGACACCTGTACGGCCAAGGTGTGTTCTGGAATGTCTCCCCCACCAAGAGAACCAGACAAGCAGTACTGGTTTCTACTCCTTGTCACTTGGTGAAGACTTCCTAAATGACAGCTGTGGCAGTGGTGACGTCCTCACGGGGAGTGGAATATTATGCTCTTTTGACGTTTGCTATAGTAATAAAGTTAGTAACTCTGAGAGGGCTCTTGGAGGCAACCCTCACAAGTCAAAGTTTAGTCATCTTCCTCACGTCACTAAAAGGCTTTGTATGTTAGGATTGTGGTACATTGCTTTCTGAGGGTGTGAAATGTCACTGAAGTTCACATTGACTGTAGGTACTAGCCAACTAGCCCCACAGAGTGATTTGGGAATTTAATCAAAGTAACAAACTGGGGGTGAATAAATCAGCACTGTCCAGTCCAGAAAAGCCTATAGAAGCCCCTTATGTCAGTGGTCTTTGTTCGCCCAGAGGGAAGTTTTGCTGTATAGTGTCTTCATTAAGCCACTTTGATATATGGAGTTACTGTCATCCAAAGTCAAAAAGACAAGGGGTTACTGTCCTGCTCGAAAGTTAAAAGAGTAACTGTGTGGCAGGACTCCACATCCCGTGCCGTCGGTCTGGCTATCGCTCTGTCTCTTTGTATGAAATGCCTTTCTTAGATTCAGATTGTCCTGCCAGGACTATACTCTTATACTCATTATTGGGTTAATTGTAGTGTAGCCTTGCAGCAAATGCAACAAAAACAAGAAACCGTGTGTATTGGACATTTATTACTGAGAACATGTTCTAAAATTGTTCTCTGTGACCGGTGTGTTCTTTACAGACCCCTTAACCACAATTAAACATATTTCAAGGGCATAGGACTATTAACTCCTCATGTTTCAAAGTGACGTGTGGAACCCCTTGAAGCATGTTATAAAATATCTTACATGGAGAGGGAAAGCCAGGGATTCCTTCCTCATGGCCTAACCAACAAGGAGCATAACAGACTGATTTGATACTAAACTTGCAGGCTCTATAATGCGGTAACAATTGCTTAATTTTTTTTGAATTTAGTTACTTTTTATGAAGGGCCACCCCCAGTGAAATTCTTTTGCAGTAAGGGTACAGTTGGCCCTGCATAATGCATAGGTAAAACGATTTCTTGAATGTCGCCGCTGCATTATGAAAGACCCACAGTGGAGAAAGGACAAGTTGCCTCTACATATATACAATAAATGTATTGACCCCCTCCAAACACTGGTTTAGTAAATATGCCCCATGAGAGGGCTAACAGACCGTTATTACCGGTAAGTCTGTAATTGGTTCTCTTACCTCTTTTGTACTCAAAGCTTCTACGTGAAATGTGTGTACAAAACAAGTGAAGATCTTGTATACTCTTACGTACCACACTAGATTAGATAAATAATAAACACGGCCCCCAAAAGTTTTTTTTCTTTATAATTGTGCTGTAAAATATTTAAGTAAAGGCATTGTTTGTCTCTTTCTTCCTGCATTTAAAGGGGAGTTCACACCAGATGTGATTATTTTTATTAGATTAAATCCCACTTTCAAATTGTGTTTTGTCCAGCCAGACACTCAATAAATGTATAGGGACCCAGACTGCGGCGTCTGAATGTTTTCTAAGCTGTCTGGGATGCTTGTTGAGCTGTGGCTCTTGTGTGATCGTTTTATTTCCTGGAGTTAATGTTTTGCTTTTTGGTTTGTTTTTCAGTGCCAGGACCAAACTCTGCCAGTGATGGAGGAATTAGCGTTGCTATGATAGTGATGGCATGGCTTGTAATTGGGTTCACTTTATATTTGTTAAGACCCAGAAGTCTCAGGAGACCCAGGACCGCTGGAAAACCCACCAGCCCACATAATGTAAGTTTCATTTGTCTGTTACTCATGATACGGAGCCCTAAGTTTGTGGATTTCCCCAGGGGCGGAAACTTTAGGTCCAATAGGAATGTCGTCCGCATGTTGCCCTGCGAGTCTTCTGGGGCACTTTGGGTAGAATCTGCCCTTTCTGCAGGGTGCTAGGTTGAATGTTGCTGTTAACAAAAGTGCTAGGCCATCTTCTGAATTTAGAACTTAACCCCCAATAACATTAGTGTTCCTGCCCTTTCATGTCACAGTGAAAGAAGGAGCCTGTACTAACCACACACCATTACATCTGGCTGTTTGTAATAGTACAAAAAATACTAATAAAGAACTTCTCACCAAAATAATCTGTACAGTATAAAAACTAATTTGGTCTGCTGACTTGTTAGTCTAGTTCATGTCACAGTTTTTTGATTACTGAATGAGCTAATATTCTGGAAGAGAGAGGTCACATTCTATGTAGTAGTGAATTACCTCAGCTAAGATCAGTTACAAAGGTGAATCCTTTAAAGTATGGGAAGGTGGATGGTCTCATGTTTTATTTTTATGCCACATGAACTCTGCAGAATGACAATGTCCGACGTGCTTGGGACCGGATAAGGTATTATTTCTTATAACGGATCTGTCTTCTCACCTGTGTCCGCTCCGTTGTTCAGGTTTCTCCTGCGGACCTAACGCTTGCTGTCCGTTGTTCAGGCTTCCCCAGATCACTTCCGCTCCGCAAAAGCGAGTGCTTGGGGGAAGCCTGAACAGCGGACTGGAAGCGCTCTGGAACAGCAAGGAGAAACCTGAACAAAAGGATGGACAGCAGGGAGAAGCCAAAAAGGAGGCAGAAAAAAGATCTACTGACTACAGGAGAGGTCAGACACCTCTTTCCTCTCCCTCCTAGTCATGTGTCCCTCATCTGAATTTCCTTTATCTGGAAAAATACATTTGGACAATTTCGGATAAGAGATACTCAACCTGTGCTAGAATAACTCTTTGTGTTAAACAGCAACAACTAATAATCTAAGGAATTTATCTCATCTCTTTGTCAGAATGAAGGTCCTGAGCCTCCAGCCCCTCCTGTAGACTAGCAACCGGCAGCCTCCCCGGACAGCTATACATTTGCACGACCAAAACGGCCAGACTACTCTCAGATCGATCAATCTATTTTCTCTCCTACATCAATGCAGTCGTGGAATTGAGAAGGCTTCCAGATACTGAGGTTTTCTTGATGGAGCAGTGTAGTCGGTTCTTCCCTACTGTCTTTGTAACGCGTTTTATCTTTATGTGAATCTCCATAACAGTGATTTGCTGATTTTATTTTTTTTCTGCCATTTTTCCTTTGATACTGTCCGGTCTTACAAACAATTACTGAATATACCGTTCAGATATTGTGAAGATGTACTATAATAGGTTATGAATTCCGAAGTTTAAAGTTAAATTTGTTTCATGTAGAAGCATACATTCCAGTTATACTGAAGGAGTGCCGAGTAACAGCAGGAGGGCAACTGAAGGCAGGTGATAAGTGCTTTCGAAACAGGAGTAGACTTTAATTGTTGGATACCCGAAGCGCCTGCACCGATACGTTAGGAAAACGTAGAGGATTTTCAGATTGCAAAATACAAATACCGAATAGTGAGTAAAGTAATTGGACACAGGAAAATTTTAAATAAAAAAAAAAAAATCACAACATAATGGGCTATTAAGCTCACAAAGCTAGCCAGAAAGAAGTGATGAGAGTCACCAAGACTAATTTAAGGTGTCCAGGTTCGTGGGAGCTTCATATTCTTTTGATGTTGGTGATGTATATTTTATTGTTAATATTTCATACGTTTTAACTCTATGGACTGTGCCCCTTTTTTGTTCTTTTTATAATTGTAACCCACAGAATGTTTAAGGGACTGGATGTTATGTTGCCTGTTACCTACCGGTATTTGGAATCAAAGACAATCTTCACCACAAACTGCGTTTAGAAGAACAACACATTTACATGGCCTAATGTTTAGTTTTGGATAAAAAAAGATTAATCTTAGCATCGTTACTGATTTGACTTGCAGGGTAAACACGTTTGAGAAGATATGTGGAAGAATAAGAGGCTAACATTACTTTTCTATTGGGCTAATACATTCCTTTTGTTAACTTGCATATTATGTGTTGTAAATCACAGCATTGTACTGCTGTGAGAAACTCTGTTTCTTTGGTGCTGCCGGTACCGCAGACTGTTTCACAAGCTACAGGGCAGATAGTATGTGTAGGGTCCCGCTCGGTCCATTGGAGAATACATACGGGGAGTTTGGGAATGCACTGGCGTTGTAGGTTGGTGCGCATCCACCACCGTTGCCCGTCTACTTGAGAACAGGAGAGATGACGTGGGTGCAACTGTCCCTTTAAACAATTTGGTGTAACTATTGATAATAATCCCACTTCAGTGGTTTTGCAATATTTACTTACATGTGGAGAAAAAAAACTGCAGACAGGTTCTCTAACAGAACAAGAAACAGGTGCCTGGCCAACTGTTACAACTAATCTATATATATATATATATATAGATATATAGATATATATATATCTATATATAGATATATAGATAGATATAGATATATATATATAATCTATATCTCTAATATCAATAAATGTTGGCAAATATTTTGATAAAAAAGCATGCATTTTGTTGATATTCCCAGCTTCTACGTGGACTGTGGACTGTGATCCTACAATGCATGTGCCCTGAATTACAGCATTAGAAAACTGTGATTGTGGTTACATAGTTACATAGGCTGAAAAAAGACATGCGTCCATCAAGTTCAGCCTTTCCCATATCTGTTAATTGCCGTTGATCCAAAAGAAGGCAAAACCCCAGTTGTGGCTCCTTCCAATTTTCCACAAACTAGGGGGGAAAAAAATCCTTCTTGACCCCAGAATGGCAGTCAGATCTCTCTTTTGATCAAGAAGCTGTTTCCCCATAATTATTTATTAATAATAATTATTCCCCATACAATTATATCCCTGAATATTATGTTTTTGCAAGTATTCATCCAGTTGATGTTTAAATGTCTGTACAAACATGCAACGCCACTACTGCCCCCAAGAAAACAAAAAAGTCTTTAATCATATGTGCTCCTGTATACCAACTTTCTGTTACCTTTTGACTATTTTGAAGTGCAGCGAT
Organism: Spea bombifrons; assembly: GCF_027358695.1. Lineage (NCBI taxonomy): Eukaryota > Metazoa > Chordata > Amphibia > Anura > Pelobatidae > Spea > Spea bombifrons. The sequence goes on along the minus strand of NC_071087.1, from coordinate 20,347,104 downwards.
AATAGGGTTTATTCGCTAAATGGAGAATTGTGGTGTTTACTCCCGCTTTCCAATTCATTGTGAAGGCTAACACTTGCTGGCTTCTCTAATAAGAAGGTCTGAGTTGGCCCTGTATGATGCATACGTCACAGGGTGATACATGATACTATATTATTACTGTACATTACACAGGGCTAGCCAAGCCCTTCTTGCAGCAGAAGGACACTGGGGTTGGGGTTTCATAATGTTTGGTGAAGTCAAGGAGGTGAAACACACTCCCTTTGAATGTATGACTCAAGCCTTTACAGGATTGTATTCTCTGCTTCAAGTACTCTGTGGGGCTCAAAGCCATTCCAGACCTGAATAGGACTTATGTTTTTTTTCCCTGTACGATACCTAAAATGTCAATTTCTTCCATGTTCCTCCTAGAGATCCTCACTATATCCGTCTGCTGCATTGATGGCCCCCTCTTCCCTTAAATGTCATACACTTTCCTCTTTCAGAGAGCAACCATTCTTAACGTGTCAACCAAAGACGTTCTAAATCCTTATCTTTTTCTTGTGTTCTTTTAAAGCAACAAAAGACACCCATTGTGTTCAATCACCGCACAGAACCAGCCTGGCCAACGGATCGGGCTCAGTGGCCCACAGTAGGGCCAGCTTGACTGTCAATATTTAAAAGTATGGAAGTTATCCGTGACCTATGTGATAACGGAATAGTAAAGGGCAGATGTGAGTTTCTGTTACTTCCTTTTCACATAGCGTGGAACGGCTCATTACAAAAGCTGCGCATTGTCAGCCCTGTAAGGAGGACCGCTTGGGTCACGAAGAATAAGTACAAGGGGTGCAAGTTATAAAATACCATCATGTCGGTATTAATGTACCTTTAGAAACATTTAGTAATAAAGTTTAATTTTTACATTCAATCATTTTTTTCCAATCAAATTTGTTTGGAATTGCAATCAAGGCTTTTTTTTTTGTTTACTAGCTTATCTAATCAATGCGTGTACGCACAGTGAAGGACTAGTCAAGAGTTTACAATGAATATATTAATATGGTAGAAACCAGACTTATTCTTTAAGTTTACAACTGAAGACTATTTTATTTGAGAGAAAAGGGGTCTGATGCAAAAACTGCTTAGAGCTCGGTTAGCAATCACCTGCAAGATGGTTTACTTGGCTAGGGCATAGTTGCCTAAATTGTGTTAGTTCTTTTTTGTGTTTTCAGTTACTGTACGGGTTACTGAAGACTTAGGTCATGCCAAATTCTGATTGTGCCATTCAGATTACAATATAGGAATTAAGGGTAAAGGGCTTCTACTATGCACTTTTTATTGACTCAATAAACAATCATTATAAATTGGTGTTTTGTTTCTTTATTATTGATCCAATAAACATTCATATATATTTATACAATGTGTTTATTGTTGTTTTTTGACTATATGGTGAAAATTATTCAATACATAAAAAGCCATCTACTTCCTGGAACATAGAATGATTTTTTTATAGATAAGCAGACGTGTTAAATGGTCACTCAAGCCTTCCTGTGTAATGTATATAATGGCTGAGAGGTCCCTTTACATTTTCATTGTGCCCCCCTTGCAAATGCATGGCGGAGATTCTGTAGCAAAGAGTATATTGCTGAATACAGGGCTTACAAGCTTGTCGGAAATAGCCGATGTATTGATGAACTGACAGGTTTGGGGCATGGTCTGAACATTACGTAATATATCAAAAATAATGTGACATTCCCAATGTGACGGCACCTTGGACAGCCACCTAGTTCTCTCGGCTCTGGTGGGTAAACTGCATGAGATTTGCTCCTTATTGGAAAAGTGAATCGTATTCCTGATTGATTGTGAATGTAATAAAGATGTTTAATGTGTATCTGTCAGCTTCACGGCTTTTAGAATAACCACATTCTTCCCAAATACCTAAAGATTTTGAATTCTGTGTTAACCCATTTGTTACCTGAGGGGTTTTGTACCCAAATCCTGAGACTTTGGTTATACCATAAGGTCTAATCTTCTGCATGACGGCTAACTAATATATATATATATATATCAACTGACAATCTTTTAACTGATTGATCTCTGACCAATTAGAAGCGCACTCTTTACACAAATGGAGTATCATGCTCATTGAGAACATAAAGCAAGTCGTGTGAGACTTCTGGCACTGGGATGGTTAACGGGGGTTATTGCTGCTGCTGGATAGTTTTTTTTTTTTTTTTTTTACTTTTTAAAATGTATTTATTTTATTTTTTTTCCCCTTTGCTGAGGCTGCTGATTGGTTCCTGACCGATCAGCAGCACTCGGTTTCATAAATGGAGCATCACTATAGTTCAGGATGAGATATATTCATTCATAATGGAAATCTCAAATGATTGTGCGATCCTGAGACTTCTGACATTGGGATGATGAATAGCGGATACTAAAAAATAAATATAACAAGGCAATCTTTTACTTGTTTAAGGAATGGTTTGGGCATTCAGCTTGATTAGAAATTGTGTTTCTGATGCTGCATTTAGTTATTAATGTGTTAAAGTCAGCAGAGCAGGTGGGACAGCAGCTTTATGGTGTTTACAGAAGAAGCATTCATGGGTGGCTTAGATTTTTTGGTTTCATTACATTGTCTTTTTTGTTTGTTAACTTTATTGATTGAGAAGAGTGATAGGAGTTGCAGTCACAGGTACCCATGGTGTCTTGTCTCCATACATCACAAAGATGATCATGAGGGAGAACAATGGCTTAGAATCTTCAGAGGGCTCCGTTACTATCAAAGCTCACTGGTGCATCTCAGACACAGCATCTCAGCGTATAACGGTGAAGACTTTCCTTGCTGTCAAATACTATATGGCTTCTCACATCAAGAAGACGGGGAAACCGCTGAAGAGGCGCTCTTCAGTTACATCAGACCTGCCCTTGAAGCGGTCTGTGGCTCCGTTCTTGAATAAGCAGCCAGGAGGAGGCGAACCAACCAGCAGCGGCCAGAAGAACTCACCTGATCCCAACAAGTTACCATCTCAATGGGTTCTGGAGCAGGCCGCTACCACCAAATTGCTCACCTGGTTTGGTAGGTTTATCTGCGGCAGGTGTCCCATGATTCCATCTCTTGCTCCCAAGGACCCTGTGCGCTGGATCCTTAATGTGGATAGAGCCCTCTACCTCGTACGATGGCAGACGGAGCGATTCGTGACACCAGCAAATGTCATCTTCCTTTACTTGGTGTGCAGAGAGGTCATCTCCTCTAACCTGGTCAGCAAGCGGGAGTTACAGGCAGCTCTGATGACCTGTCTGTACGTGTCGTACTCCTACGCGGGCGCGGAGATATCATACCCCGTCATGCCCTTCCTTGGAGACAGTCCAAAGGAGGAATTTTGGAGCAAAACCCTGGCTATTGCTGGACTTATGAGTGCAAAGATGCTGCGCATCAACACCGACCCAGCGTATTATGCTCAGACCTATGGACATCTGAAGGCTGATGGCGACTGGGAAAGGAGCTGAACACACACCAGGACTGATTCCTAAATATCTCATCCCTTACTTCCTAATTACTTATAGATTAATAAATACGTTAAAAAAATAAAGAGTAATTTCTATTAATAGCTTAAAGAAGGGAACATGGAATCTTTGGTTGAAGACGGTATTTTTATTAAGTGTACTACCTAGATGTTGAGAGACATAAGCTTCCAGAACCTCTGAGGTCTTTTCTTCAGACGTAAATTTCCATCAGTGATTGAACGCATTGACCTGTGTGTTTTACCTTCCAGCGCCATCCCATATTACGTTTTATTTTAAGGTTAATCTGTGATTTGAATGATTGAGACTATTTCATGTATATGTCACGCAGTCGCAGGGCTCAGTGCCGCCCGTTTATATCTTATCATATGCTGTCAGTGTATACACAGCCATTACTGTCACATAATTATCAATGGAAGGTGTCAGTTATCAGCCACATCAGTGACTTTCATCTCTCCAGATTCACTGGGTTTTATGAAGGGCCAACCCCAGCGAGCTTCTTTTGCAACAAGAGCTGAGCTGGCCTTTCATCAGGCATAGTAAAAGCACAGACAAATCACGAAGGTCCCTCGCCACCCCTGGACCGGCCATCTGGCACCGGCCAAATACCCAAACCAGAGGCCCAGCGATACAGAGCCCATGGAAACATTTACTAACGATGCGGCAATGCTCAATGGGCCCAATCCGGTCCCGGTCGATACATCAGAAGAAGACTACCTGTCAGAGATCAGACGATCTTCCCAACTGGTCCATGATGCCCGAAAATCACGACTGTCCCATGAACACAGATATAGATTTAGGAGGGTTTCAGGAAACACTAACTAGGGACCCATGACTTAAACCAGGGACTGTACCCTGAAAAGGGGGCTTCTCGTCACCCTACTAAAGAGGGGCATCATGTATTATAGCAAGTGATTTAGAAGATAAAGGGGGGTAATTAGTACAGAGAATACATCATGTTAATAAGTTACTGTGAAGTCCCCTGATACAAACTAACACCCTGTGCGTCTAGAGAGAGCAACAAGGGAGTGACCGCCAAAAAAAGAGGCTGCACACACTTCAGTGACACTCTAGACCGATTTAAACCTCTGCACCGGTGTTGATGAGTTCGGTCCCACCGATGACACGCGTGGAAAGTCCCATCATCACACATACTAAAAGCCCATATCCACACACTCACACACTCACACACTCACACACTCACACACTCACACACTCACACAAGAGAACCAGACTTCCTGCTCTCCCGGTCCTCTCTCCCACCCTTCACGTTATGAGTGGGAGGGATAACACGGACACCGTCTACATCCGGATTAAGAGGATATACCTCATCCGATCGCTTCTCATTCATCCGCACCGAGGGGCCCCTGTATACCCCGTCACGCTTCTTACTCACTCTCCCCCTTTTACCGGCTTCCTCGCACGCACACCCACTCGTGTCACTGCCAATCCCCAGTGTCCCCTCCCCCGTGGGTGTTTCGGGGCTGTGCTAACGGGTATATGGCTTTGCAGCACAGAGTGGGGCTTGCTGCTTGGTGAGGCGCGCTGAAGAGGTAATCACGGGGGGTAAGTGGATTTCCCCGCTGGTTCGAATCGTGGATGCTCTCTGCAGACATGGATCCTGATGTTCTGTCGGTATAGTGCTTGTGGGGTACAGATAGGGCAATATCTAAGCTATCGCTACATGGCAGATCGCCCTTTACTTTCGCCCTTTATTTTGTGTGTAATAACCCACTCTGGGCATTTTGGTATTCATTGCCTGTATCTCCACCCCTCCCCCTCTCTAATTGATTCCATACTTTATTGCTTAATGACTTATGTGAGTTCCAGGAAAAGGGGTCTTAGTGATGGAGAGTGTGGGGGTCTCCTGAATCTCTGTGATCCGACATGGGGGGGGGGGAGTTGTGTTTTAAGTTTGTTGTATAACTGAATATTTGTGTCTCTAAAAGAAGAAACAGTAGCAGGGCATACATACAATAGCCACAAATGTCTGTACAAAAGGCTGTATAAATATCTATTATACACGCTGGTATTATAGTATGTGTATATATATTATACAGTGTGCGTGTTATAGCGCCGTGTCTACTCGGTGAGTATAGGTGATGTATAGCACTGATGTATGAGCCGGTTCTGCGTTTTTGTGGCCGTGGCTTATTTTCAGGGACTCCGGCCAACGCACAAGGTTTCTGGACGTCATGCGGGGGAAACGCAGATAAGCGCTTGGCATAACACATCGCAGAGCGTGATATCACGCAGGCATGCCGAGGTTTGGGGACTCCAGCTCCTACCCCGCTCGCTCTCAGAAAATGCAGGAAATGTGTCGATATGCGGTTTCTGTCCTAAACTCCCTCTGAGAACTTGGCAGTAAGTGAATCAAAGACTCCTTGTGTTACCTGGGACCCCAGTGTTCTCTGGGTAGGCTATTTGGAGACAAGATGTCTTTTTTTTTTTTTTTGCGAGAACCAGAGCTCTTCTGAGAGGGAGTAATTCACTAAACAGTGCGCTGCAGTGATATGGTGAATCTCGTCTCACTGAGACAGACTTTTTGAAGTGCCAACGTGGCCTTTTTTCCCAAAATGAAAAGATATTGTGCTAAGATTAAGTTTATCATGTATCTGTGATTTGTGAATAAAACCTCTATCTTAATTAATGCTCCTTTCTAAAACTGGCGCGATTACAGATTCCATGAATGCCTGTCACAAGTTTGTTAATACAAATCTCCAGTAAGGAACTTCTTTGAAATCATGGCTACATTGAATGTTGTGGTTTTCTATAAGCATCCCATAACTCCCAATTATCCACTTTTAAGAAAGATACTGCTTCCCGCGAGGTCCCTCTTTCCTCCCGCGAGGTCCCTCTTTCCTCCCGCGAGGTCCCTCTTTCCTCCCGCGAGGTCCCTCTTTCCTCCCGCGAGGTCCCTCTTTCCTCCCGCGAGGTCCCTCTTTCCTCCCGCGAGGTCCCTCTTTCCTCCCGCGAGGTCCCTCTTTCCTCCCGCGAGGTCCCTCTTTCTTTGTAGCTCAGAATGTTTGCAGGGTATGGGTGTATCATGGTGTTCTGTAGCAGCACCCCCATTAGGAAAGGCGTAAATACATTTTAAGCACATAGAAATTATTTGGTGCCAGATAACAACCGTTTGGCCCATTTTTGCTGATATAAAGCAGTCCATGGTCTCATCCTGGACTCGGGATAGTATTATGCCTGTCCCATGCATATCTATCTATCTATCTATCTATCTATCTATACCCTGCTTCTTCTGCTGAGAGGCTGTTCCAAATATCTGCCACCCTCGCATGCATGCAGGGCTTTCTTTAGACCCCCTGGAACTCTTGCACGAGTCGGTACCAGAGCTGTCTGACAGTAAGTGCTTTGATTAATGTGCCTGTCGCCTTTATTTGTTACTTTTCCTAAAAATCCAGTATGAGAGAACCGTTTGTAATCTCTTTCAACAGCCTCAACTGATCCTCCGCTTCTTAAAATCTCCCTGAAAGGGTTTTCTTGGGGCTGATTGGGAGGAAAGCCTTATCTTATAAACTTTACGTCTAAACGATTTTGTGAGAGTAATTTCAGCTAATTCTATTCCAGGTGCATCAGGCATCTTCTAGAACCATTTTATATACGCATTTTGATCAAAGTACAGCTGAGGTCTCTGTGAACCGTCTCTTGCTCGTCTGTGTCGAGCTGCAGCCCAGTGCTGTTAATGGATTACATTATTGGTCTTGTTAGCTGTAACTGCTATTACACTCTGGCTGAGTGATGGGAGTTACTAAGAACAGGCTCTCTGACGTCTGGGAAAATGTGTGCGTGTGTATAATATATATCTCTATCTATCTTGTAATATTATGCATTCATTGAACAAATGGCTTGTTAGATGTAACCGTGTGTATCCCCCGTCCTGCAGTTCACCATGTTCCAGATAAAGAAGATCTGCTGCATTGGCGCTGGTTATGTCGGGGGTCCCACGTGCAGTGTGATCGCCCACATGTGCCCCGACATCAAGGTGACCGTGGTCGATGTAAATGAAGCGAGGATCAACGCGTGGAATTCGGACACACTCCCTATATATGAGGTAATGATCAGGGACAGTGTTAGGTGGGGTATTCTTGGCTTTTTAAATCTCTTTGACTTTTACACGCGTAAGAAGAAGAAAAAAAAAAAAGTGTGTGTGTGTCGGAGACTTGCCCAAGTAACCCCTTAAAAGTAGGAGAGAGAGAGGTGTTTAGGAGCCTTAATTTGCATACGTGGCAGTGGGATCAGGACCACTGAGGAGAGTATAGATCCTGGATATTGCTTAACTGTATGAATGTATATTTTTAATCCCAAACAAACTGTAACCAGTGACGTGGCCGCTTTACACGATCACTTATCACCATACCTGGTGACTCTCGAAATATTATAACTTTACTAGCCCTTTCTGGAGATTCTATGTAGTACCGTACTTACCAAATGTGTTGCCCAAATGGCTCTAATACTATTCCTCGTGGGGACCTTGACTTTGCCATTATTTAAAGATACACTTAATTCGGTCACCTACATTCAAGCAGGGATATCAACCATAATAACTGCAAGCAAAAGCACCAAATGGTAGCCTTATTTATGGTATCCCAGGTATGCTTGTTAGTGGCTCGCAACACTTAAGCGTTTCAGGAATGTTGCTTGGCCGTTAAAGATGTGTTGCTTAGAAAAACACTTAAAGCGTTATTCTGATCTTACGAGACATGTGTACACAGAGCGCTTGCGTAAAAGCAGTCGGGTGCCCGCTCTGTGATGTGTGTACGTAGGGTCACCCCGTGACTGCTCTTTGCCTCTACATTCTGAACCTTGAGCTTTCAACCTTTTATTTATTTTTTCCCTCCCTGCTTTTACTGAGGGCTAGTTTTATATTAAAGTGTTTAATTAGCTACAAATTCAGCCATTTACCCTGCATGCTAGCGTTGGGGGCACTTGTTGGGAGAGAAATAAACTTTGCTAGACTCTTCCTCTTACACCACTCCTGAGTCCAAGACGTATTAATAATAATATTATATTTATTATTTCTTCCATTGCATTTTGTGTATATATTGTGCATATTTTTATACACTCTCTGAATGCACCTCTTTGTCTGGGGATTTAAATGTTGTCATTTCATAGATGGCCACTAGGCGGCGAGTGTTCACTTCTATGGCACTTCCTGTGATGAGGTGGCAGCTGCACGGTTAATGTTGTACTTCCTGTACAAAAAAGATTGTTGAAAGTGGTGATGGGGTGTGCTTTTATTAAGACTGTCTCCTTTGTAACAGACTATCGTATATAGTTGTGCACATTATATAATAATGAAAAGCATGTAGATGTCTGGAATATGTATAAGGCATACAAAATACTTGTACATTGAGTTATAATTTCCCAGAGGCTCATGTTTATATAAATATGTATGTGTAATATATTAAATATATATAATTCTTTTCTGCCAGCCGGGTTTGAAAGAAGTTGTGGAGTCTTGCCGTGGAAAAAACTTGTTCTATTCCACAGACATTGATGGCGCGATCCAAGAAGCTGACCTGGTCTTTATTTCTGTGAGTCCTAAACCTAGGAGGGGGATATAACTAGCATTAATAATGTAACTAGCGTTATTTTCCTAATTGTTTTCTGCCCTCCCCTCCAGGTTAACACGCCGACAAAAACTTATGGAATGGGGAAAGGCAGAGCCGCCGATCTGAAGTACATTGAAGCTTGTGCCAGACGTATAGTCCAGAATTCAAACGGATACAAAATCGTGACTGAAAAGAGTACGGTGCCGGTGCGAGCCGCAGAGAGCATCCGGCGGATATTTGATGCCAACACCAAACCTGACCTAAACCTCCAGGTAGTATTTACAGCCTTTATTGACACCTGGCTTTTTCTGTGGGACTTCTGTGTGATTTTTAATTAAGCCAAAGATCTGACACCCCGACCATAGAAAAATACATTTTAAAGTACAATGCGATTACTTTTAATATGCACTCTTCAAAAATGCAAAATGTAAAGGGATGTTGCAGCTATCTTGTGCATTAACATGTAGATGATAGGTGGAGTGTCCCTTTCAAGGACAATTATGCCCTTTTTTCACCTCACAGTCAGTGAAGCAAACTGTATACGGTGTTCATATACACAATGACCCCACCATAATTCCAGTTATTTTCTATTATTTACCTGTGGGTTTTGTGCTTCATGTAATTTGTCATTTTTACTTCTGTTAGGTGCTCTCTAACCCAGAATTCCTGGCAGAGGGAACGGCCATCAAGGATCTTAAAAATCCTGACCGGGTGTTAATTGGCGGAGACGAGACCCCTGAAGGTCAAAGAGCGGTTAAGGCTCTCTGTGCTGTATATGAGCACTGGGTGCCCACAGAAAAAATCATAACAACCAACACCTGGTCTTCTGAGCTCTCAAAACTGGTAAGTCCCTGTCCCTCTCTGCGGTGTACACCATGTATGACATGTGCAATCTTAACTGGAGCAGTTCACGGAAAAATAGAATTGAACAGTGGGTAAAGACCTTCTTTAGCTATACGCTTACATGATGCATGTTTAAATGCCCATACTGTATTGACAGCTACCATTTCTGCTGGGCGGCTGTTCCACATATCTACCATCCTCATAGTAAAGTAAAACTTCTTGCATTACATTTAAGCCTTCAGACCCTAGTTTAAGACTACTGTTTGCCCTCCTTTGAAATGCACATTCATCTTGTATTGTTCATTCCCGTCATATAATGTTTCAATCATATCCCCACCCCTCTCTTTCATCTTCCAAACTAAGTGTATCTGATACCAGCAAAATTTTTTATCCAAAGTAGTGATTTATTTTCCCCCCATAAAATGTGTAATTGCCCTGTGTTTTAAGACTTGTCCTGTGTCTTAAGAAATGATTAGTGATATTTCCGGTGGCTGTGTTGCACTTTTAGGCAGCAAATGCTTTCCTTGCCCAGAGAATCAGCAGTATTAACTCTATCAGTGCCCTGTGTGAAGCAACTGGAGCCGACGTAGAGGAGGTTGCCCGAGCTATTGGAATGGACCAGAGGATTGGAAACAAGTTCCTAAAAGCCAGCGTTGGTAAATGTGTTCACAGTTACTCTGTACATTGGACTGTCAGATCATACTGATCTGTCATAAAGAATGAATCTTATCTGCGACAAAAGCATGAAAACCGTGTACCTCGCTGATTACATAGCAGATGCATAGGTTTTATAAGATGAGGCGGCAGAATTCCTTGGCTTCAATGACACATAAAAAAAAAAAAGAATTCTGAGCATGCGTGTCCTTGTGTTTCTGTAGCTATTACTACCTTACCATGGATGGGATCTTCTACCCGATTTAATCATGTAGGTGCCCCATATAAAGGGAATCTGCTTTTGTTTTTCAGGTTTTGGTGGAAGCTGCTTTCAGAAAGATGTCTTGAACCTGGTTTATTTGTGTGAAGTTTTAAACTTGCATGAAGTGGCAAGATACTGGCAACAGGTAAACGCTGTCTTTATTCTTATTCTTCTTATTATTATGGACGGAGCTTTGATCTTTATTGTATTGTTTGTTCATACACATTTCTTATTATTTTAGGTTATTGATATGAATGACTATCAGAGAAGAAGGTTTACATCTCGTATTATCGATTGCCTTTTCAATACCGTAGCAGACAAGAAAATCGCCCTGCTTGGATTTGCGTTTAAGAAAGACACTGGAGACACCCGGTAATAACCAAACCGCTTGAGTCGCCGTAGTAGAAATACTCATCAGCTGGAGTATTAATGCAATGTTAATCCATTTTATGTCCGGTGTCCTGTATGTATCATATTAGTACAGCCTGCTAGTTTGCATGTACACCTGTATTGTGTATTTCTTCAAGGCCATTGTAACAGTCTGGTGCAAGAATGATAAAAAAACAAATTGTGTTACTGAAAAGTATGAGTATGCATTAGTATAGGTTTAAGGGCACCTTCTTGGAAAGATTAAACAAAATGTTTGTCCATTTCTATGGTCTCAGGGTGGGGAGAATTTGCTATAGAGCATTGTGCATGCAGTCTCCTTAATATACTTTTAGTCATATGTGTCAAAATAAGACGTTTTCTTACTTGGCCGACAATCTCGCTATTTCTAGGTATAAAATGTTTCAGTCCAGACTGGCTCTATCCTCAATGTGTCTTCTTTCTACAGAGAGTCTTCTAGTATCTACATAAGCAAATACTTGATGGATGAAGGAGCAAAACTACACATCTATGACCCCAAGGTACCAAAGAAGCAGATTATAATGGATTTGTCCCAGCCTGGGGTGTCTGAAGATGACAGAGGTAGGGGATCTGTAAAAATCACGTGCATTCTGGCCATTGTTATACAAATACAAATACCTACTTATTAGGAGTCATTGTTTGAGCACAAGATTACTTACGGCTGGCTGGATGGCTCTCCTGGCTTTTTGTAATAGTTATTCACTGTGTTCTGACGTTTAAAAATTATCTTTGACTTCTATGGAGCTAGATAACTTTATCTAGGGACAATCTAGTGCCACACACAACTTCACTCCTTAAAGCAGTCGATCGCTAGCTGGGGACATGAACGTGCGTATGATGGCTGGAGTGTCCCTTTAACAATCGACAATCTTTTCTGTACAAGTTGTCTGTTTAATTGAGCATCTCATAAGCATGTGGTTCTTGTAAAAACTGTAACATTTTGGACATTTGTTGGCAATTAAACACCCAACTATTTATTCACTGCTTAAAGTTTAAAGCTCAATAGAACTTTCAAACTCCGTCTGTTAACGCTCTGTATACTACCAGGGTGGCAAAATCTGCTGTTGACTAAATGTAAAATTAATTTAATTTAATTACTTACACATCAGCGGAACTCTTTACGATTCTGTATAAACATTTTAAATTGTCCCTTTTTCTGCAGTTAAAATGTGAAAATTTTACATATGGTCTCCAAAACAATTTTAAACCACCCATTGAGGGTGAAGCCCCAACAATCGTATTTGTAGATCGAATATAAGTAACATTACTGTCTACTTTTTTAGAAATGGAAATCGGTGCACCCTTTTGACAAAATTGAGACAAATCTTCTATAACTTTATCTTCTTTCCGTTTAGTTGCTGATCTCGTCCATATATCTACAGACCCCTATGAAGCGTGTGAAGGCGCTCATGCTATGGTTATCTGCACCGAGTGGGACATGTTTAAGGTACCCTTGTTATGGCTGCATCTAGAGAGCTTATGTCAGTGACCCCCATTGGGTTGTAATGGAGTGTGTGTGTCGCTGATCTTCTCCTGAAGAGCTGTTATGTTCAGCCCTCTAGGTCAGGAACAATATCTAGTGTTTTCTACTGACAGCCAAAGGCTCATAAATAGTGTTGCCATACTATATTGTGTACATGTTGTATGTAAATTTGTATTTATGTGTTTTTATCTCCTGCCTCTGTAGGAACTGGATTTCAACCGTATCCACAGAATGATGCTCAAACCAGCCTTTATATTTGATGGAAGGAGGGTTCTAGATGACCTTCATGGGGAGCTGCAGAACATCGGCTTTCAGGTACGTTACAGATCCGGCACTAAACGCATCCAGGAATGTGCATATTGTGTATCCAATATAATACATCATAGTCTATGAACAAAAGTCTACATGCTTCGTGGTGACGGCCTGAGATGGTCCGCATTCTGGAAAGTAAGCACAGGTGCCTCAAAGTTTTCACTGACTATGCTACAGACACTCTATTTCCTCTTTGAACATTTTGGTAAAATGGTAATCCAACAACATTCAATGCCTTGATTAATATATCAAGCACAATGCTGCAGACCCCTGCATGATAATCATGAAACTTTCTATTCATACAAATGTTCCAACTTCATGCTCATTTCCCTGAAGGGATGACACAACATTTTAAAGCAGTGATCTCTGCTGAGACAAACTTTACTGGAAAGTTGAGGAATTCATGCTGTTCTCCAGGAAACCGGAGGGTGTGGAGTCAGACATTATGTAATGAGGTCATAAGTCTCGCTAAAGGTCTTGGTTAAATGTTCTGTTTTACATCACGATGATCATCTGTTCTCTTACTGCCCTAAGACTGGTCACTTCTTCCATCTCTTTTATAATAGACATTAAAACCTAGCAGATTATCCCTTATTTTTACGCATGTAGTGATATTATAAATTAATTTTATTTTGTTGTACATGGATGCAGTCAAAGCAGATTTAAACAAACCTGTAAACATCACCTTGAGGATTGTGATAAGAGTCTTGTAGATGAATTGCATTGTTACAAATTATGTTAAAGGCTCATCTACAATAAGTATTAACAACTTCCCACTTCGGGGAGGGATTTGAATGCAACATTCACAGAGGGATAATGGAATGGATTTTTATTTTTTTGTGTTTAATAGGTTGAAACGATCGGGAAAAAGGTGGCTACGAAAAGGATTCCTTTCACACCTACAGCAGAAATTCCCAAATTCAGTCTACAGGATCTTCCCCACAAGAAGGCCAGAGTGTAAATTCTCAGTATCAATCCTGACCTAAAGGCAAATTCTATATTTATCAAGGCTGGGAACATCTGCAATATATCTGCAATATACAATCTGCATTGTCTGGTCAGGACTACCCCAAGAGCAGCACTTGTTGCAGCACCATGAAAGTTATTTAATTGTGAATAATCTTTGTATCTACACATCAATGTTCTAGGTCGTTATTTAACACGAGGAAAAAACTAATGGAATTCTGGAATGTTTAAAGAAAAAAAAAAAACTCCCATACAAAATGGTTGGATGTTTGACTTTTCGTGTCTGTGGCCTAGTTCATGGGTTTTGTATTTGATAATGAGTGGGAACATCTATAATCGGATCTATTTTTTAAGCTTTTGTAATTTTTTTTTATAAAAATGGTTATTGGTCAAATTGAACTATAATGTTGTAGTGTTCTAGTACCATTTATAAGAAGTCGAATTACAGTCCTATTTTGCCTGGAACCACTAAGGAAAAATTTCTGGGCACTTTAGATTTAAATAGTCCTATGTATGAATATCTTATCAAAACAGGGAACCTATGTGGGAGCGCCCATGCTGATAAACCCAAGGCACTGTCTATTACCTAAACCAAATAATTCTGATTTCACTAGCTCACATTCTGTGTGATCTGTAACTAAATAATTTCTTTTTGCCTTGACCGTTGCATTACCCAGCACTATTCAACAGGCGTTATTATTATTATTATTATTAGTATTATTAGGGAGTAAAATAGTATTAAAAAACCGAAGCTAACTCTGGAAGCCAAAACAATGTTTTTTGGTTCATTGAAAATGTTGGTTCAGATTATCGGTTATGTACCATTTTTTTAGACTGAAATATTCACGGTTTGGTGGTATGGAACATTGGCCATATCTTCTATAACTCTCATGATAGTCTGTGTCTGTTTTTAAATGGCTGCAAAGGATCGGGGTCGGATATTAACCAAAAAAGCACTTATCAATCGGGGTTTTCCCTGTTCCCAGCTGAGTTGGGTCTCTGATATTCATCGCTGTAGATCTGTTCATTTTTGTAGCACTATTCTTTAGCTAAGGAGGTACAAACAGTATGGAATCCAGCTCATTACTGATAACCCCAGCTTGCCCAAAGCATTTTGTTTTCTGAAAGTGGTCATTGTATCTGAAATTGGGCCGGGCACTTGATGGATATTTTGACAAGTGTCTCTCGGTGAACACAGAAGCAAATCTCAATGATAGGATAAAGTATATTCAGAAGATAAAAGGGGATTCCTGAGCCCTAGAAATTATTGTACTAATGGCCAAAGCGCAAACTAAGGAAAGTTTATTTACCAGGTACTTTTTATTTTCAACCTAAATACTGGCTTCCAAATCCCACCAGTGCCTTGTGCTCTCCAACATCTTATACTGTGTGAAACGAATGTTTTGAAATGTGCAGGCGCAGCTCGGTATTCTGTCAGTGAGCGGCTTGTTCATTCATGCAGGAGATTGTACTGTAACCAACGTATATCGATCAAATGATATTTTTTTATTATGCTTTTTGCTAATAAACTATTTACAGTAACTTGATTTTTGTTTGGTGTTTTAGGGGATGTCAAGCGTCTAAGTGCTACGTCACTGTAAAGCTGTTGGGGTTTTGGGTCAACCACAGGCATTTAATATTGCTTTAAACGTCTTTCCAATCTGGTTTGCAGACTATGTTGGTAACGAGCAGTAAACTTAATGAATGGCATACTGCATCGAAGAGATGGGGTGGGGGGTGGTACACACACAGTTTGTTCTTAAAATCTTGCAAATCCACAAGGGTAGCTATTTTTTTTTGTTTTTTTGGGGGGGGGGCTAAAATATATACTATTGTGAAAAAACATTCTCGTCTTATGAGAGGACATGTGCCTGTTCAATCATAAGTGTCGTCATAATATTGAATCCAACATGACATTTGTCATGCTGATCTCCTCTGCACCTGCGCGATCAAACCTCTATTCCAGCGCTTGGTCTGCAGCAATGTGATGAATCAAACCTTAAGAATTTTTAGTTAAATTTTATTCTTGTTTCATATGGTCGTCTCGTGGAGCTGCATCACTCAGTTCGGTTCAAAAAAAGTTTCCTTCTAAACAGTTCTTGTTTTCCTTTTCTCCACTAGATTTTTCAAAAAGAATTCACCTAGAGAAAGAAATTCACAACTTCAATAATCAATTTATTCACATTTATCCATCTGAATAAAAATATCTGTACACATGAGAGTTAAATAATTATCTTGTCAGACGGTCTGCCTTGTGTAGATATTTGGGGTTTTATAACAAATCCTCATTTAGTAAAACGTATCAGAAGGCCAATTAGTTTAAGGACACTAGACCATGGATAAACCATTGGGACCCTCCTTCGCTGGGAATGGCAACCGCGTCACAAGAGGCTGGCTATTTAATATTTTATCTGTCCTCTGTCTATGGTGAAGTCTGTACAGTCTTAGAAGAGCCCCCGCACTGCACAGTAAATGCTAGTGGGCCATCCGCATATAACGTGGGCTCAGTGACAAGGGCTATGGCTAGTTTTCTTTGCTGTTGGGGAGGCTGGTGGAGCAATATACATTAATACATTTTCTATCTACTTCAGTCATCACATCTGAAAAGATGCCCTAGATGATTTGTGAAATGGGACATTAAACTGGAAAAGGCACTGTCCATGTGTCTGCCATTAAGCTCTTAGAACCACAGAACTTAATAAAAAGCAATCAACTAAACTAACAGGATAAGGAAAATCTTAAAAAGGTTGTATACCAGCTTTATAGGAGGAGCGAACTAGTGGACCGCTGGCCGTGTAAAGGAATCCCAGTTCAGCTCCCACTTTCTCCCAGTGCTTAAACTTTTCCGGAGTGACGTACTCTTCAACCTGCAAGATGGAAGCGTGTTAATATATTTACTGGGTTTACAGAGTGATTAACGGGCGCAACTGATTGAATCACAGTGATTCACATGAAAAAACGTCTAGGAAAAAAAGATGCCAAACCATATTTATCAATTCCTAACAGATCTGCTAACAGATAGCATTGAGCTGCTGAATATGGCCACGAGAGGGGTGTACTTTAGGAAATACAATTAGTAATCAAAGCTACCCATAGATAGAGGGCTGACTATATTTCTAGCTGGATATTATCTGCTGAGGAAATCCATGTTCTGGGTATCGATGTTCTGAACAGTACTAGTAAATCGATGGCAAATGGAATGTGGATTAGCAAATAATTATCTTTTTTTAAGACAGTTACCTTAAGATGGCGTTTTGTTGGCTGCATGTATTGACCGAGGGTCAGACAGTCCACGTCCGCTTTTCGTAATGCTGGTATAATAATAATAATAAAATATAAAAATGTGTTGTGAAAAAACTCTTACTCCGGGGGCCGGAAAGGGATTTTGTACTTAAGTATTTGGATGGAATACTGGAATATTATCGCCCTTACCGGCCATTGTGTTATACACTTGCTCATCTGTCTCCCCTAAGCCAAGCATGATGGACGTTTTGGAGATGATATCAGGGCGCACGCTCTTGGCATGTTTGAGAACACCGACAGACTGTTCAAAGTTAGCCCGCGGGTCACGGACGTACCTAAACAACAAAAAACCCACAAAAACAACATTTTCCCTGCAACCTTTTTTACCCCACATCTTGTGACTCTTTCACCCGGCAATTCAATTAACATCCCTAGGGTGACAGTATATTTCTGTATAAAGAAAATAATAATA
The DNA here is from genome assembly GCF_027358695.1 of Spea bombifrons. NCBI lineage: Eukaryota > Metazoa > Chordata > Amphibia > Anura > Pelobatidae > Spea > Spea bombifrons. The sequence continues at coordinate 20,329,396 of NC_071087.1, read as the reverse complement.
AAATGTAAAATTCCAATAATATATGTCCAACTACTTACCTAGTAACCCATGAGAGTGTGAAACGCGCACCGAAGTGTACATACCTTTGTAATTCCGGTACAGTTTCCACATTATGGGCATAAACATCGAGCCCCGACACAGCAACCGTCTCCACGGCTTTCATATCCCCCCGGAAATCTGGCGTTAGACATTCAACAAGAATTTTATTGTTCCTGTGGAACAGAAGATCTGGTGAATAGAACATAAGAGTATAGAATGGAATTCAAACGAGGAGAAACGTTAGAAAAATAGTTTCAAACTAGAGGGTCGGAGGCTTCGATGTAACGCAAGGAAGTTTTGTTTTACCGAGAGGGTGGTAGATAAGTGGAAGAATCGGTCGGCAGAAATCGTAAACGAGAAAAAGGATCAAAGTGATCTTGATCAGGAGGGTGTACACAACATCTGAAATTCTGAATGTGTATCAATCAGCCATTGCAAAAACAAGGAGCGATATACAAACCCAATACCTGATCCTCATTGTATTGGATCAATAAACAAGTGATCCAAAAGGCGAGAAAAATGTTTCAGTGTTGTGTACACATATATATATATACACACACACACACATATATATACACATATATACTGTTATACACATAATATAGCACAGTTTCAGACTCGTGGTTGTGGAACACTATATACCCATATCTAACTAATAGAGTTACTTGTTATCAAATGTAGCATAATGTGTTATCTGAAACTAGGGCAAGGTTGCACAAAATCATAAATATGACTCTTTGGAATAAGCAGTTATTTCCCCAGCGATACTCAACAAATCACCCCAGAAGTTCACCTTACTTTTTGTTTCAAAATGCCCCAAGGAAGAAACCTCTCAGGATCAGAAAGCACATGTAACTTCTGATCTTTGTGGGCCCCATAAAAGATATCAACTTCTACGAAAGACTTCTAACCATAAGAAACAGTACCTTTCCTTCAAAAGCGTCACAGTTTGTGCTATGTGTGCAGCTCCCCCATCCGGCACATCTAAAGAGATACAAAAAAGCGTAGGCATCGCATGTACAATATCAAAGGAAGCACATAATCTTTGTCTGAAAGCATTAAAGGGTTAAACTCAGCCAGGACCACAGAGATGTTAGCAGGTTGAGTTTATCAACAGTAACAATGTCTTGATTGTGTGAAACATATTAGGGATCTAGCTGTAGTAAAACAACAGGGGAAAAACACATCAGAAAGTGATACTACTTGTTCCATACAAATACTTAGGAACCAAAAATATTAGGAATAATGCTAGCTTAATAAGAAAGGACAAGGAATTTGATCATCGTTTTATGGCATCTTGTTTTCGAATTCCCGCTGAACAGGTGATGTGACCAGAATTGCAATTCTAGTAGGTCTAGAAAAGTCGAAGAAAAAGTCACTTCCAAAACACTCGTGATGTGTAGTGCATACCAACCGTCTCTGTCCACCGACGTGAGCACCACGTAATCCAGACCCCATTCTGCGATGGCTTTAGCGGTGTTGTACGGTTCGTTTGGGTCCAAAGCAGGCGGCTTTTTTGCGGTCTTTACAGAGCAGAAACGGCAACCTCTGGTGCACGTGTCACCCATTAGCTGAGAAAAAACGAGAAATAACGAGAAATAAAACACAATTTTGCTGGGGAATTGACCATTTCAGCTCCAGGCTATCGCTATGCTTTATGCAGGGCCATCCACAGTGCATTATGCATAGTGATATAAGGGGCTTGTAGTGTTGCCTTACTAAGAAAGCACACATGACCTATTATTATTATTATTATTATTATTATTATATGTTGAAGTTTTGTTAACAGTAAGCCATTTCTAAAGGTAAGAAACAATTAATAAATACCATAATTTCAAGGGATAATTAAAGATAAAGAAAAAATAGCTGCAGCAGTAACCAGAAGAAAAATGGGGGCAAAAAGGTGATTAGGCGTAGAGAGGGGTAACTGACATCACCGGACACTAAAAGATGACCGCACTAGACCACTGCCTTACTAAAACGCCATAAACCTCCAGCAGATTTATCTAATGCTCATAGTAGCTGGCGTTTATAACTGTGTTTACATCTTCAGAGCATCCAATGTCCCTTTTAATGAGATACCTGGAAACAAAGTGGTCGTAAACAGGGAGTAAATTAGACTGCACATGGAGGGACATTACACTTCTTTCTCATTGTCCCTATACACCACATTCACAGAGAAAGCAGACCAAGCCCGTCAGGTTAGGCATAATGGCTTTAAAATGCTTGTTAATATTTGTTAATAACTAGCTGTGCCCTTTGTATCTCTGAGTAAACAGTACAAGAGTACGCTGGTAACAGCCCAGAGGCTCATTCGGTACTGGGGGAAGAAGGAGAAAGAAGAAGAAGATAGAAAGCAGACATTTATTTTCGTTAAAGGGACACTCCGGCCATCATGCACCCCATTACATTTTAATGGTGCCCGCCTTGAAAATGCATGGGAGATTCTGCTTAATCACCCTTTAAGCATTTGCTGCCCCAGCTATTCAGCCAAACACATCTGCTGACGCGATAGACTTATACCGACAGTCACCTCTCACACCTGCTAAGCAAGCGTTATGTGCGCATGTGTGGCTAGTCAGTGGCATAAAATGTCAGACCACCTCCGGGGGTATTCAGAGGAAGATTTTTCTTTTGTTTTTGAAGTTTAAATGGCTGCACATAAAAGTACTTATATTCACTGTGAAGGGGGCTCTCTGGGACACTGGTCCCTTTTCATTAAGCAGATGGCTACAATCATACATTAAATATCATTTTAAATCATTTTAGCATCACACAGAGGTATAATCTTTAAGATCTTAATGTACCTTTAGACTGATGATTAAAAGGACTCATGTAAGGACAAAACGTACTTAACCCTTAAGTGTGCTAGCTGTGGTTCTAGATGATTTTCGCTTGGAAGGCATGAATTCTCTCACCATTATAGTTGCGGTAGCCGTGCCGTACTCGCCTCCTCCCCAGCATTCTCCGATGTTTGGACACCGGGCTTCCTCACACACCTCAATATAATACAAACAAAATACAATGTATTAGTCTCACACGTTGCATCAATACGTGGAACGCGATCGGTCAACAGACACATTTAACATTCTGTTTCAAATAGTTCACAATCTTTCCACCAGCATTAAGGTTATACCCAATGTTTTAGTGGATCGCAATCAATATATCGCCGAGCATTTTTTTTTAAATTATTAGTATGTATTCAGATATAATTTTGCGGTCATTTAGCTGTTTTCATGGAAAATCCAGTGCAGTGCATGTCAAAGAGAATGACATAAAAACACTAGAATCCGAGCACAAAACCAAAAAGTAATTGTTATTTTTGGAATAAGGAATCTACAGTTACTGTTCTTTATTTAAAGAAAGAAAAACATGGTGAAGAAAGTAGTTTATATCCGATCAAAACTCTAGTTTTTTTTATTTATTTAATTTATTTTTAATAAACTTTTTTTTTTTGAAATACGGTTTCTTAGAAGACTGTACCTAAACTCAGAAATGTCAGGAAAAATGAATATATAAATCGCTGACTTACAAACCTATTACTGGTTGGGAATAAGAACATTGTGCCTGTAGGCAGCTTTTGTTATTCTCCTAGTCCACAATTTTTAACCAAATTGGTAAATCAAAACTCTGTGTATTTTTATATTAAGCAATTATAAGCTATACAACCATGTGTATTTTTCCCCTTTAAGAAGACATTATACATAGGTACGTATTACATAAAGGACTTTAGAGTACTTACAGTATGAAGGTTTAGATTCCGCAAAGTGTTTTTTAATTTATTATAGTTTTTACCCATCGGAATTTGAGTTTTTGCCCAAGGAGGGAGCCTTAACCTGTGGAGAAAAAGATGATTTATATATGGAGGCCTGCCAGTAAATAATAATGATTTTAACATTTTTTGCACTGATTTTATATGGTGTTTTATTTGTGTACATAGCTGCCAGTATGCTAGAAAAAACCAGCAAGCTCTCATCCTACTATGGTGCGATGTATTATAAAACGCTTGGATATTCAAGGGAGATTATCATGAAAATTCAAGTCTGCTGGTGCGTTTTAAGGGAATCTCAAAATTTAGAAACTCACAAACAGAGTATTAAGTATTTTAGGATTTTATTGTGGTTTCTAAAATATATATATACACCATAGATCTAAAGTTTGGGGTCACTTATGAATGTTCCTGGTTTTAAAAAGAAAAGCACATTTTGTCCATTAAAATACCACGAAATGGATGAGAAATACGTAGACGTTGTTAACGGTGTAAGTGACTATTGTAGCTGGAAACTGCTGATTTTTAATGGAATATCTTCATAGGCGTACAGAGGTTCTTAATCACCCCTGTGAATAATGACACGTTGTGTTCGTTAATCCAAGTTTAAGTATAAGAGGCTAAATAATCATTAAAAAAAACTTTTTGCAATTGTTTTACTGCTAAAAATGTCCTTATTGCCCATGAAAACAGTTAAGTGACCCCAAACTTTTAAACGGTAGTGAATAATTTAAAATAATAGAGACGTTTCTGAAGACGTTGGTCTGCCTGCAGTACTGATGCTTTTGTGCATTGTAATACATCTTACCTCTCGCCTTTCTGTCTCTTTAGGTTGCCTTTGTACTCAGCCCACAAATCTTTGTCATCCAAGTCTCCCGATAAGAAATCCTTAAAGTCTGGGCCATTTTGAAGGAGTGCTTTCTTTTCATCTGGCAAACTGCTTAACGTTCTGTAAGACGGGTGGCATTCCGATACCTAAAAAAAAATATCACTCATTAGATTCAGTGCACATGACTAACGCAAGAAGGAGAACGAAAAACATCCAGGCTTCTACCCGAACGTGTACTTTATGCAAGGTTTGGTAACATTTTATTTTTGCATCATAGTGCATATATATATATATTTATTATCACAATAGAAATTTGAGATTGAATAAATTGTCTCCTTTCCATTATAAATCCTTAATGTGCTCTTTTACTTTCTTAAAGATGCGATAGATAGATAGATAGATAGATAGATAGATAGATAGATAGATAGATAGATGAAGATGCACCAAGTTATGGATCTAGATTCTTTTGGGGGTTACTGAAGATTTAAAATATTTAAACTGAATATCTTATGCAGACATTGCTTTCTACTTTTCATAAAAATCCATCTGTTGTCTAATACTCATCACCATAAAATAGTAATAATAACTACATTTCTTTATAAGGAATAGTTTAAAATAATAGCTATCGTTTAATGTATTACTTCACTATTATTAGTGAAAATCTATTTATAGAGATAATACTGATTTTTGACAGGTTCACGGTTTATCTTCTATTTAGTGATTAATTTATGACTTACAAGTAATTAGGGCAAGGGATAAGAAATGATCAAAAACATACAAAAGAGTTACTAGAGTTTTCGTTTAATAAACTGTCTAAATGCCCCCGTGGCTGTAATACGAAGGGTTAATGTCAGTGGCGGAGGGCTGCGGGGTCAGGGGAGAGGGAGTGACAGGACTTGTATCGTGGTATTAATGGTATTAATACTCTTACCCCCAGAATCCGCAGTAACTCTGCCCCCTTTCTCAAGCCGTTCAGCCGCATAGTGTCCGGTTGACTTGTCTTATCACGGGCAACAGGACACCAGGTCGCCCGAGTTCGACGAGCGATTCGTATGGTCTAAGGATTTTCTTAGCAACAGTTCCAAAAGGCTTCCGTATCTAGGCAGTAGTAATGGAGCGCAGAGGGCTTCAAAATCGTATATATATCTGAATATATTACTGGATGGAATAATGACACCGAATCATACTAGCTTTAAGCAAAAAGGTGGGATGAGTGGGGATAGACTCAGGGAAAGCTGATAATGGCAGAGGAGATCTGGCAAATTTCAGATCATGATGGGCTTAATCATAGAACCCCATAAAAGGAGCATATAATTGATCCATTCGGGTGTGTATACATTCTAAATTCACTCTAGATAACCTTTCAGCTATTTGTTATATTTGAATTAAAGCCAGCTGATGGCAAACATCTGGCAGAGGTCCAGGATGTGGCCCGCCTTGTAAGCCCACTCCTAAAATAACACAAAAACACAATAGGGAAATGCAACTGATAATACAGCTTTGTTTTTGACCATTAAAGACACTCCAGAGCCCCAGGATGCCCTCTAATAAACAATTTCTATGCAAGTACTTTGTAGGTATTTAATATGTATTGTTCAAATTGGTTAAAAAGGGTACTCAATTAGGGAGAATCTGCAGAGCTGCAGCTTCCCACACATTCCTCACTACTGACTGGCTGGTGGAAGGAGGCAATCAGTGGCAGGAAAGTCCGCTGCGTTTGTTGCGCTAGTGCTTCAGTTACCAGGCAGTAAGTATGTCGTATATAAGGAATAGTGTTCGGCCGAACGCATCTCCTGCACATAGAATTATCCGCAGAATCACTCCATGTATTTGCAAGGGGCACACCTAGTAAATGTAAAGGTATTAACATCAGCTATCATAGGCATTAACGTGCATATGATTGCACTGTCCTCTACTTACTGTGTGGCACACAGCAGTGCAACAAAAAGTATTATTACATTAAACCTTCTTCCAACTTCAATTCCATCTCCCGCCTTGTCTTTGTTTTTTTTGTGTAACAGCCGTCCACCATAATGCTGCCTGTTAACAATCTTAGTTTCCCGTAGGGGTTATATATATATATATATATATATATACATATACATATATATATATATATATACACCCGTTGTTCAAAGATACTGAATAACTAGGTTGTTACTCTCACCCCAAATAAACGTATGAGAAGTGGCATTTATTATGATTGTATTTCCCTTCAAGTGGGGGGGCTCTCACCATTAATCCAGCACTGAAAGCCACCTACAAATGGTGTTACGATGCGTTATTATATCATTGATTTTGTTTGAAGCTATGTTTTCTATGTCTGACGTCATATTCCTACACCAATGGCAGGCTTTCCTTTTATGTTGTGACTTCAGTGTGACGTCATGTGCCTTTCAGCCACCGCAGGGAGTTGACATACATTTTGTGTGTTGTACGCACTACCACATACTAACGAAGGTTTAGATTTACGTTAGCGGTCTATCATTCGTTCTTTAGGGAGTGCGGCTTTCAATAAAACTGTCTGGTTTCGGTTATCGACTGGCAGGGGCTGCGTTCCTTGCGTCCTCTCTTTTTGCCTGTAGGTGGCGGTGTGCTTTACGCGGACGACTGTATAAAAGCGTGATGACGACACGCCGCCTCCCTTTCCTCTGTCAGCAGCGAGGTAAGGATATGGAGGGCTGCGGGTAGAAGCTGTGTAATCTGTCCCCATCCTGGAATTGAGAACGATTTCCATCTACCGTGCGCTCCACGGAGGAATCATCTGCGTGTCTTCTTAATGTTGGTCAATGTATGATTCCTGTACGTGAGCGGTGGGCATGGATAACCGGCACTAGGCCTCCGTTCTGCTGACTGGATTACCGACCCGGGGTACCGCTAGCAGGGGCCTTCTAACTAGGAGGCCTCATTCACATGTTTGCTGTAAATGAATGTTGGTCTGTTACTGCCCTTCCGTAGTTGCGTCCCGCCTGTGGTGGTTGGTAGTGTTCCCGGTCCCGCAGTGTTTCTCTGGTAGTGTTCCTTATGTCATGTGAAGGCCCGCGCCTAGGTCTTACCGGCTAATGGAGTTCTAAGTCTGCTTCTGCCTGTTCAGTGTTGTGCTCTGGTGTATATCTGACTCCAGAGTCTCATATCTTTTATCGCTGAATGAAGGGGCCGCGAATGGCCCGTCTCTTTACTGTGAGCCGGCAGCTGCACACTACAGTTTTACCATTCATAGTAACATTAATACCTTCGGTATAGCATGCCCAAGGAAGAGACTTGAGAGGTCTGCAAAGCTTGCATTCTAAATCAATTCAGTGATTAACGTGATCGACTCTACTCGTCTCCTCTGTTAATTCTAATCAGGCGATGTGTTTAACCCTTTCTGTGTCTGAGTGGATGGTGATGAGTTGCCATTTACCTGGCACAGCTTGGTGAAGTTACAGCTCCTGACCAGCGAGTGCTTTCACTAAAGTGAGCTGCTTCATGTGGGCTCTTGTGAGAACTTGTCTTAAGTGTATAGCACTGTACCTTTTATGGGAAGTCATCAGTTTTTCTCTAATGCTATTTTTTTTATTGCAGAATGAAGACCATTCTCAGCAACCAGATTGTTGACATCCCCGACAAGGGTGAGTATCCCACTAAAGTACTGCTGGCATTAGGAAATGTAAAAACATTTGTTGCTGACTTGCTGTTCTCTTGTTCGCAGTTGAGATCTCCCTCAAGGGCCGCACAGTAACTGTGAAGGGGCCCAGAGGAGTCCTACGGAAGAACTTCAACCACATCAATGTGGAACTGAGCTTATTGGGCAAAAAGAAAAAGAGGGTTAGTACTTATTATTTTTATTTTCCAGTGTCTTCAGATGTGGGCTCAGTTCCTCCATGTAACTTGCTACTGGAAATTAACATCCGTTTTATTTACCAAATTACGTTAATCTGAGTCTGCCTCCTGTCTTTTTCTAACATTGTCGTGGTTTATTGTACATGCCATTTATCTGGAGGTGTTTTATTAAGTATACTAATGAGCAGTAAATACTGCTTCAATGTGTAATGTCTGTATTGTTAAAAGGAAGAAAGTAACTTGAGTCTGCTAAAGTTAAGATCACTCTTATATTAATTTTTAGCATGATTGGGGAAAAGTTGAGGGATGTTTAAATTTCACCTGTTTGCCAGCTGTTCCCCATGCATAACATACAGTAAGTTATTTGTAATACCTTGAAACAGAATATTTAAAGCATTTCCAGACTCATGTTGATGTGTCATTTGTTTTTCAGCTCCGGGTTGACAAATGGTGGGGTAACAGAAAGGAGCTGGCCACAGTGCGCACGATCTGCAGCCATGTGCAAAATATGGTCAAGGGTGTCACACTGGTAAGTTAACTTTCCCGTTTTTATAATTCTGTGAACTGTAACTTAACCGGGGTTTGCAAGAAAAGCGTGCGCTCAAAAGGACTGCTCTGGAGCTTTCCACACTATAGGAATACAATACTTTTGTTACCCCCACGGGTAGAAGCATTTATAACCTTGTGAACAGTGTGCATTAATTCAATCAAGAGTCTAAGATGTTTCCTCTAGTCTTTAAAAACAGTGTTTTCTACCTGTTATTGTCCAGCATCACAACCTAATTTCTTTTTGAGATGAAAACTTGCTTCATGGTCCTTTCGAGTACTGAATTCCTCGTTCTGACAATGCAAAATCAGCAGAGCCCGGGCACTGTAAATGACTGCAACTACAATGTTCGTAAAGATGCACACAATGTTTGTATCTAATAACCTGAGCACGCAGCTCTATTTTAAGCGTGGTTGCTTAGCTGTACCGAGCTGTGATATTGGTCAAATATGTACTGCTATTGAGTGCAAATGGCCCAAGATCAGCAGCACTGGGTAGTAGAGTAGTCAATGCTGCTTACCTGACTCCTATTGATATAGCATGAAGTCCCAACCATTTTTTTCCTCAAAAGGGCTTCCGATACAAAATGAGGTCGGTGTACGCTCACTTCCCCATCAACGTAGTTATTCAAGAGAGCGGCTCATTGGTGGAAATCAGAAACTTCTTGGGTGAAAAATACATCCGTAGGGTTCGCATGAGAGATGGTGAGTTGCTCCTGATACTAACAATTTAGTATGTTATTTTTTAAAACTGGAGTTTCATTTTACTGGTACAGAAAATGGACCTCTTAGAACTTACTCTATTGCCTTTATGATGTACATTGCACAAGTTATGATACTGTGCGCATCTTCATAGTGTTAACTTGCTCTTTCAGCGAGGTTGTTAAAGCACAACACTTGGGCTCTCGCATGCACAGATCTTAAACGGCGTATGACAAATGACACGTTCCATATTGTACGGGGTAACGTTTCACCTATACATTGTGCCAGCAAGTTGTCTAGCACATGTATGGGTCAAGTTAAATGTTCACCTATTTAGTTTTTTGTAAAGCCTACAAATGTGGCTGCATGGTGGAAGGTGTGCATACGCTTCACAGCCCTCATATCAGAATGCTGTGTGGCACAATCATGTGTACAACATTCTGAGTTGAAGAGGAGGCTGGCTGAATGCGCATCACCCAGGCAGCCATACTGTATATACCCATAAACCAGCACCATTCAGGTGGACACTCACCCTGTCATTCAATCATACTGATTGACCTGGTTGTTGGATTAGAAACCATCTCCATCCCTTGGATTTTTGTTTACAAGATGTTCGCATATTTCTATATTCCAAGATTTGGTGACATTTTTAAGATGAGGCCTCTTTATATGTATCTTTTGACTAATGGCATAATCTGCAATCTTTGTCATGTCTGATAGACCAGCTTTAACACAGCATGTAGCTGAGAAATAGAATTTTAAATGCCATGGTTGGCTCCAGTTAGGCTGTTGGTGATCGCTTCACAAATATGCTATTTGAAATATCCAGCATAGGCACATCCATGCTACATAGACACTTTCTGGTGGACCAGATCGACACCTCTGCAGTGATGGCTCCACTTTAAAGGACACTCCTACCATCATATGCAGGGCAGTTCATGGTCTCACAATCCCCCCACCACTGAGTACATGTTAAAGGACTTGGAGTACATGCTTCAAATATAAAAATTGACTTATCTGAGGTAGTAACTGCACTATTCTGGTCTGACTCGTATAATGGATTGGCTGCTTGAAAGCAATGGGGAGAGCTTTCCACACATGTCAGTATCTTTCTGTATGCATATCTGCTCGCTTTCTGTGCAGGCGATGTCTTCAGCTTAACACGTTACATACTTAATGCTAGTCGGCACTAGTGCTGGCTTAGTGAACACTTTGGGTAGGCTTTAATGAGACATGTGCATGTGTGGAAAGTATTACCATTGCTTTTTAATGGTATAACTTTCCTGGCACTGAGTGGCTGCGCACTGTGCTAAAAGTTCTATCAATACACAAAAGTACTTTTATCTTCCTTTTGGTGTTGGGCGGGGGGCTAAAACTTCCTGTGCTCCCTAAGCTGCAGATTGTCAACTCAATTTATGCTTTAGATGAACAGTTATTGTAACTTTCATGATTCTATTAAACAAGTGTCTTTGTGGTTTAGGTGTCTCCTGCGCGGTGTCCCAAGCTCTGAAGGATGAACTGATTCTTGAAGGCAATGACATTGAGCTTGTGTCCAATTCAGGTATGAGTTGCCCTTTCAGTTCATAAAAGACTTCTTAATTTGTGGCTGCAGGTTGACCATGACCAAGCATATATTGTTATAAAATGTGATTTAAAAAACTTAAAAGCACGTGGTTCCCATGATGTGTTCTATATTTTCATGAAGCTCTTTACAGGCCCTGTGCTGGTGTGTAAAAACATATCTAGAAAACATACCAAAATATTATTAAAGAAAAAAAGTAGTTCTACGTCTAGCAGTTAATTGAGCACTGTTCGAAACTTTGAGCATAGTATACAATGTTTTAACTGAAGGGTTAAGCAGTAAAAGTGAATTTTTATGGCTTATCTTACAGCTGCTTTGATCCAGCAAGCCACCACAGTAAAAAACAAGGATATCCGAAAGTTCTTGGATGGTATCTACGTCTCCGAGAAGGGCACAGTCCAGCAGCAAGAAGAATAAAAGGTCCGTAATAGGTTAATATAGACCAAACATAAGGCCAGTGGGAATTGTTATACAAACCCTGTGGTTGTATAATTCTGATCGTACTAGAATATCTCAACTTCATATTAATACAGCAAAAGCAAAACATTATGTGCAATGCAGGATTTGTGACATGTCTATAGTGAATTTCTCTTGCTGGCAACATATAGAAAATCAGGTCTTAATAAAATTACGCAAAACATGCCACAAAGTGAAGTATATGTGCGACTGGGCGCCAGTTATTGTCTAACTAGAGTTGCAGTGTTACATCCGAGGCACGCCAAGTCATCTGTGCAAAAGTTTCTAGTTTAGTTTATAAATACGTGGACACTTGGAACGGGTGCTGATACTTATGCTTTGTCTTTCCAGGTCATCTTACAGAGGTTTGACTCCAGTGCTGCTTCCATCAATAAAATGTCTTTATCTAAAGTTGCTGGCTGGTTTTTTATTTATTTATTTTGCTGGATCTGTGCATTGCTTTCACATCGAGCCAAGGGCCTCTTTATATTGCTGTAACGTTTTATTTTTAAATGTGTAGCTCTTTGCTGGACTGGATCAGCTCATTAAGGGTCAAAGCTGTTAATGTACTTCTTCACTTTCTACTTTGGGGGGGATGTCCCATGCGGATGAGTGTTTAATACCTCTGCCTGCTAACCTCTTGATTTTAAGTGGTGGGGTTTCTATTGCCTTTTCTCCACCACAACTCACTTCTGTGTTTTAACCGATAAGGAATACCACCACCGAGGCAGCTTGTTACAAGACTATTTGTGTTTATGCTGCACTTTACCTCCCGTATAGACATACCAGTATGTCCATAAAACTCATCTCAAGAAACACATATGGACGTACCGGTACATTCTGACCTTTCAGGGATGCATTCCTGCTGCTAGACAGATCAGGCTTTCGTTTGACAGCCTGGGCTCCTCCTGATCTCATGTAACAGCTTCCGACATGAACGCTGGGGAACGTACATTTTTAAATGCCCGGGGCTGATGTCACGTGGAAGGTCATCTGACATAGACCCTGCAGGGGATAACCTAAGTTTTTGGTAAATTTTCAGCTAATTAACTATGGTATCAGAAGAGCTATCTTTCATTGAAAAAACTATAGTTTACATGGGTACACTACTAACGGGAATTAATAATTATCACTGAACCGACATACTGAAGGGGTTAAGATGCCTGTTTAACTCCAGACACCAGGTGGTGCTGGTTCTCACACTTTGGTTTTGGTTTTCACCAAGTTCCCACTGAAATGGAACAGAACAAACCATAGATGTAGAAAGATACTCAAACCTTTTCTCTCTGAGTTATGGGACCAAGTTAGTTTCTCCCCCCAAGAAGTGCTGCTGCATAAATCTCAGGGAATGTGAAGAGCGTTTTCACCTGCCATCCAACTGTTAAACAAAAATATTGTGTTTTGACAGAAGGGATTTCTAAGCTATTGGCATGCCCCCCCACTGTCCCGATTTGGGTGGGACAGTACTGATTTTGGGACTTTGGACCACCTGTACCTACCTCTGTCTGGCTGCAGCCTGCAGGACTAGTTAGAAGACCACAATCTCCCGCTAGTCGGCTCAACGTTAGGCGCGTGGGGTCTGTTGCTTCAGACTTCGCCTTACTGCTCCCTAATCGCTATGCACCGGCAAATAATGCCAAGCGCGGGGATATGATGTCGTACCCCTGTAGTGAAGAGGCAGCGGTAAAGCGAGGTGACAGACCTCGCTTCCACAGCTGGTTGGAGGAAGAGGAAAGAAAGTGTGTGTGTAAGGGCTGTGTACTTGTGTTTATGGACAGGTGTGTGTAAGGGTTACATTGGCTGAGAATCATGGGAATTGTAATTCACAACTAGCATCTGCAGCTTTACTGTTGACTGCACTTCCCATTATGCTCAGCCAGCATCATGGAAGCAGTATGTCTGGCTGAGCCTCATGTGAACTGTAGTTAACAGCAGATGATGCGACAGGTGTTAGTTGTGAATTACAACTCTAACGATGCCTAGTCATGGTGGAGACCTGGCTGGCTGAGCATCATGAGAATTGTAATTCACAGCTAACATCTGCAGCTTTATAAACTGTTAACTGCACTTCTCATGATGCTCAGCCAACATCATGGAATTAATATGCCTGGCTGAGCCTCATGGGAATTCAATTCAATGTTTGGTTATTTTTAATATGCCTGACTGTGCTGACAAAAATGAAGCGTGTTTTAAGTGGCGATGCAAGTGCGACATTGTAAAGTGTAAATCACTTGTATCAGTGCGTTCTGCAAGAGAGATTTTAAAAAAAAAAAGTATCCCTCTTTCACATTTTGAAATGTTGGGTGGTATGTATTGGTGATAGATTAACCCGTTGATGACAACTGACGTGCCAGATTGCTTTCTTCTCGCAAAACTGAAAGCTGCAGCAGGGGTCCCGTTTGATCGTTCCCCGGAGTGCCAACATCCACCATATCCAATATGGCGTCGGCCGCCTGCTTTAAAAGAAGTTAGACAATCACAAGCGGTGTCGCTGAAATGCCTCCACCACTTTATGGACTGTAGAGTCTTTATGGACCTAGAGTTGTAACTCCTGGGTATTTTGCAATTTGGGGTGAATTTGCTGGGATGTCCACTCCTGGTAAGATTGGCAACTTGAATGTTTTCCTCTTTTGAATAATCTTCCTCACTGTAGAATGATGGATTTATTGTTTGGAAATGGCCTTATAACCCTTCCCAGATAGATGGGCAGCAACAATTGCTTCTCTAAGATCGTTGCTGATGTCTTTCCTCTTTGGTATTGTGGTAACACACCTGAATGCTCCAGACCAGCAACCTGCTAAAACTTTGGATTTCGTAGAGTGGTCAGACTTGCTGATGATCGATTAATCAACTGGGAGGTGGGACTCGGCAGTAGTAGGGCATGTGTTAGGGTATCTTAGTGTCTCTGTGTGTGTCTGGGTGTGTTAGCATACTGGGGAACTCTCCGGGTCAAGACCCAAATCCTCTGGGTCGCGGGAGCGGGGTCTTGACACGCCCCGCCCCCCGCCCATTTTCCCTTTAAATGGGGGGTTTCCCCCTGACGTCAGTGTGCAGTCCGGGCCGTGTCCCGCAAGGTAGACGGAGCTCAGAAGTTCTCAGCTATGTGTGTTGGTGTGAATAGACTATCTAAGATGTTTTAACGTGAGATGGGATCATGAGGGATCTTATTTCTCTACATGGAGCGCCATGATCTGAAAGACCAATTCAAACGAATGGCTTAAACTTGCAAACAGGTGATGTGGAAGGACAGGGTCTAATGCTGGATATATCTAAATATAAACAACTAAAATATGTTTGGGATAAAGTAATACCGGGAGAGTGAACATTACGTACTATTGATCTGTACTTGTAGCAACATGCCTCAGGCAGACTCAGTGTTCCCGGTGCAGATTAGTGTTATGTGGGGAGAGATTAAGGATTGATTAAATTGATTTTTATAAGCACACAAAAACGACTTAAGAAGTTGTTTACCATGGTCCTGGTCCAGGTGTCCAAGCTTAATTCATTTTGGGTGTTCTAACAGTGTTTTCCCATACATTTCCCTCTCATTTCCCAGAACTCAGAGTTAAGCAGCATTTACTAACAGTTTTAGAAATTGTAAGAAACATGACATAGGAGCACGAGAGCTCCCCGGCGTCTATTCCAATGCTGCCTGGCGGAGGGACTGACATACCATCAGCCTCTACAAAGTGAGCGAGTAAATGCATATATTCCTGTTTGGGGACTTTATGGCTCTGGCTAGCTGGACCCCGCTTACGGGATGTGGGTAGGGGGTCCTGCTGATGTTGCAGAACACAAGTCATTGTTGCTTATCCCGCGACCGGGAGTTTCCCCGTAGTGACAGAAACTCAAAGAGTTCCCAAATAAACGTATATTCCCAATGGAACAAAACCTTAAAAACCATAATCTTAAAAAAAAAACAATCAATAACATGTCCAAAAGACCTACATATATACATAATCTATGAAGTGACAATTTGGCATCTAATACATTTTTTCATTAATGTACACAATCTGGTTTTGCGAGTCAAAGGAAGATAGGCTGATAATTTTCTCTACTTTATTTTCTACTAGTTTTATAGTTTTCTTGATTACCGTGCCGCAGGCTGTGATACGTTTGCTAGACGGTTGTCTAGAGTACCATTTTTCCACCGGTGCTGTGGGCAGCGTAAGGATTTTTGCCAACCGAGGCAAAGCTAATTGTGCCATATCCCAAAATGCCACTGGTGGAAGAGACACAAATACAAACCTAACATTACATGAGATGTAATTGTACATTTGGCAATTCAGTTTTTTGTGTTCGGGCATGTGGTTAAAGGTGTTCCTGGGGGGGAATGGCTTCCCATTAACGTTTTTGGGACTTTTTGTCCTTTTAAGTATACTTGGAAGGTATTAATGTGGATCGAAGAACTTGTTAAGAAGTAACAACAACGGTGAAAATTGGTACAAACACAAATTCCCTCCCAACGTTTTCCATAAACTGAGACCAAACCAAACATGCCTACAGTTTGCATTGGGCCATAGGTGACTTTCTTCATCCTTTCTTATGTCGTCCTAATCAAAGCCACTACTTTTGCTAGGCACTGAAGACATCTGTAGTATAAGATCTGTGAAAGAGGGAACGCTTGGTCCTCTGGCCAAAGGTTGGGATACCATGGAGCCCCGAGGTTCGCTTAGAGCCCCCTGTGCTTGGTCCAGCCAGGGCTCGCGTTCACAAATTAAGAGTGTGAGTGTAGCACGCAACCTTTAATGTGGAGCAGTGCTGGTAGGTGCATCCCAGACCCATCCATGCACTTTTTATCCCATTATGGATGTATCACTCCAGCCTAAATGGCTTCTATATGGAGCACACTTTGTATAAAGTTTTTAGCACAATAAGTTTTTCTTGCACTGTTCTTATGGTTTTAGTTTTTTTTATTTGATTTTGTGTGGTTTATAATATATATCATGGAAAAGATCACGTAGGTGGTGTAGGAACTTTGTTTGCGGGGGGGCCTTAAATAGCACCCTATTTCTTTTATTGCATCTTGTGTTTTGCAATGTGCACCTGAACCTATAAACATTTTTTTTATCTAAAATGTTTATTTCAAAAACATCGATTTTTTTTGTACAATGAAAATCGCCACAGTGGGGCTTGATCCCCTGAATACTTTTTTTTTTTGTGGGGTAGGCGTGCAGGGAGCCCCTTCCCTAAATTACTGCAATGGTCCTAGTTTTCAGAGAGGGGCCAAGAAAATCCAGCCCTCCTGCAGGCCTTTGGCTTAGAGAAGGAATAAGGGCTCACATATTCCTTTGTAGAGTTCGACTTTGAAGATGAAGAGACCCTGCTTAAAAGCAGTTCTTCCATAGAATTTACATACCACCACCATTTTGACTGTCCAGCCTGGTACGCCTGTGTTGGATGGAATGGCCAGAGATGAGGAAGAGAACAGCAAGACCCAGGAAGGTGTGTGACAAACCCAGGAAGAGGGCACAGTCAAGGCTGGACCAACCGCTCGCCGTACCCAAAAAGCCATCTGATGGTTATACCTGGGAACTCTCCGGGTTTGACCTGGAGAACTCCGGGTGAAGCACTGCTCCTCCAGTTTCCTGGGTCAACACCCGAATCCTCCAGGTCGAGGGAGCGGGGTCATGACACGCCCCTCTCCCTGGACATTTCCCCTTTAAATGGGGGTGTTTCCCACGATGTCAGCGGGAATGGCCACTCACATCAGCGGGACTGCCCCTGACGTCAGTCGGCAGTCCTGGCCACGTCCGGCAAGGCAGCCGTAGCTCAAAAGTTTCCAGGTGCGCTGATGACACTCCTTGTAAAGTGTGTCAAGGTGGCCACATGGGAGCTGCGATGGGAGCACAGACCTCTGGATTTTACAGTTTGCTGGGCTGGGCAGGGGAATCAAAAAATCTCCCCAGTTGGCTCTTGACTGCCACTGCACGCAAAAGTGGGACAGTACCTGAAAATCAGGATTGTTACTTGAGGCACCTAATATAAATAACATTATAATGTAACTTCCAAGCTATGAGAATTCACTGATATTCTTGGACATTTTATAATGCTGTTATTTCTTCCTCATGATTTGCCATTAAACAAATTCTTATATTTATATAGCTCAATTTTGCAAAAGAATAAGGAGATTAGTTTTTTTCTGCTGAGACCTGATTAGTGTGCAACATCAATGGTAAAAATAACCTATACATGTAATTAGTAAGATTAATGTTCATCCAGGAAACTGTAAAATTAAATTTGTGCATTTTGGTCCCTAGAGGTTCCAGGTTTACATACTGCGAATCATGAAGAATTGCCTCCAAATGAGCTGCCCTTTCTTATTTCCACCACAACCTCTGCCGAATACAGTGACTTGTCACTTTGATCCTTAGGGCCTTGATGAAGCAAATTACTTTTTCTACTTCCCAAGTAAAGCATTAGTCTAATAAACCTGATGTGTTTGTTATTTAATTCAGATACATGTTATTAACAATAGATTAGATTAAATCAAAATTAAAAAGATTAGAATACATTTTCAACCATTCTAGCTCCTATTTATATTTGGATGTTGTCAAAAATGTTTAATTCTGAAATAGCTACATATTTCCTTTTTTGGTAAGTGACATTCTTCTTCCAGTTATGTAAAAGATTTGATATTATTTGCCATAATATTTTGGGCCATTAATAATTCTCTTGTTTTTCAGGATGAAAGATCTATATAAAGGTTCTCCACTATTATTTCCAAGTGTGCAGTGTCTATGACTTCTCATGAGTTTATGCCAGGCCTCCTATTGTTGACCCACTGCAAAGTTCTTCTCTCTCATGGATGATACATCAGATTTATCTATAGAATCTGCTTATATATTGTACCATCCTCCTTTTTTAAATTCAGTAACCTGAATTATATGTGATATTGTTTTAAGCTACGAAGCCCTAGTCTAGTTTATCAAATAAGCCGGCAGCTGTCCTTTGGTTCTGTCATAGATGCTTAATAGGCCTTCATACTTTCTCAGCATGAATGTTTATTGCGTACTTTGCATCTTTTATGGAAAATACATATTTTTTGTCAGTTAAATGGTTGTGGGGTTAAAATAAAGTGATAGAGGGGTCATGCTGGTATTTAGGTGGTCCATATATTGCCAAGAGATCATGCCACACAGAATGAGGCTAGGTCTCCTGTGCTGCCCCCCCCATATATATATTAGAACTCTTTAATAGTTTAATAGAAATTTTGTAAGCAAAGTCAGATTTCATTACATTTAATCTCTAAATAAAATTGTAACAAGCACAAATTCTTTGGATTATGCATCCACACAAAGGGCAATAGGATGCAATTGTCTCTTATTAAGCATTATTTAAGGTAGAAATTCCTCAATGTCACTATTTTAAGAAGTTTACTCAGTCAGATCCCTAGTCTTTTGAGTTACTTGTATTTAAGGTGGCATCTCGGCTACCACCGACTGTAGACATCTTCAGACGATGTGGACACTTGTATTGGAATTGGATTGAAAACCCAGAGAAGTAGTGAAAAACTTTGTGTTCCCACACATAAATTGAATGCCTCCATAAGGGAAGAGGAACACTTGGTACCAAACATGAAAATACAGGGACAGGAAGGATGAAATTATGGAGGAAATTATTAAACCCAGAGAGAGGAAAGACATCAGTTTAATCGCTCCCAGTGGGAAAAGATGTATGTAGGAGAGGACCTTGTGTTTCAACCCTCCAGCTCAGTGCCCTGGGCAAATGCTTAGGTCTCCTATATGGAGAGTCGGTCCTTGTTCTCATACCACACCTGGAAACTCTACATAACCCTAGGAGGTCTTAATTGTTCTTCTCAATGGCTTAAAGGATTACAGAAAATAACCAGAGCTCGGCGAAAGGGAAAGTAAGTGTTAAAAACATGTTGTCACTCACTTGATGTAATGACAGACATACCACACGTTTAATTAAGACTTTAATACCAAGGTGACCGGTACATTTTCACAAACACTGCCACGTCTACACGTGGTGCTACCTGAAAAATGGACAGGAGGACAACCCGTTCACCCCTTGGCAAAAGTCATCTTCTGAAGTTAAACATTCTGCCTCGTTGTCACACAGCTTAGAACAGAGACCTGAATCATCTCTATTACGTTTGTTACTATCAATAGTTCATGCCCTGGTATCCATATCAGACAAAACACATAATAACAATTAACATAGGTATTTACAATTTAGGCAATTTACAAGATTGCCTGTCACAAAGTAGATTTTCTCTTTTAAATAATATAATACAATAGAATAGATTCTTTTTGTATATATAAATTAAACTACACAAGATATGTTTACAAGATCAACAATTTGGACATTTGATGTGGTAACATTATGTGACCGATACACGTAAGGCTAGCGTGGAACGTAAATTGGCAGGGGCATTGCTAGGCTCATACAGGCCACGGAGCTTGAACCCGCATTTCCTTCAGTGACATTTTACTCAAACGTACAAACCCCAAGCACCTTTTACATTGTAAACAATCCTCTCTACCTCAGGGCAACCCCAACTTTAAGCTGCCCCATAGCAATGCCCCTGTTGCGTGTGAGGGTATTAGCCTTATAATAGCCATGCCTCATCGACATCATAGACGTGCAGTCTACAAACCTTGGGCCTAATTCAAGTGGCCCAGTTGTTTGTAGACTGTATGTGTACAGAAACACTCAGGTCTAGGTAGACCTATTTAGGAGTCTGATTTATTTAGGGGCTTTTTCATGGATATATCCTTAAAATAGTCCTGTAAATGAGAAGTCATATTTTTTAATAAGGCACGGCGCCCTAGGCTACGATTCATGAAGTATAAAACTAATTATTTTATGGGTTTTGGGTACTTGCGTTAGCTAAAGGCACCCGGAGGGTTGTCAGTTGGGAGCAGAGACGTTTATCGGTTCTTGATATTTTAAGAACTAATGGAGTGAATTCACAGAGATTAAAGTCGTCGTCACTTGTGCCCAGAGTAGCTCAGCAATGGCTGAAGCCATCTTTCTTTTTAAACAGGAAACATACAGTCTGTTCGTTTTTCGTCGGGCGCAGTTTTCTCCGCTTTTTTTTGTATTTACGAACGAGGGTAACCGTGAGTAAAAGAACTGAAGTTGTAAAAAGACAGAAGCTGAAGAATATTAAGGGTTTCTTCTGTTGTACAAACGTGCAGAAGGAACATTGCTTGTCTTCAGGGTCCGTTTTGCACATGTTGTGTGGCTGATCAAATGGAAAGCCGTTGGCGTTGACCAATGCGTTGTAGACGTCCACCGAAGCTTTGGCTTTCATGTTATAAAGGGCAGAGTTGTAGAAGCCATATTGGGGTCTTGTTTTATCGGTCAGTTTGAAGGCATAGTATCCTTTCACATTGATTTTATCCTGCAGATAGGCTGGAAGGAATAATAAAAAAGTAGATTTTTAAAATAAATAAATGTACAATTTAAATCAAGAATTATAACCCTCTGGAATTTAAGAACACTAAATTTTACCCCCCCCAACACTTTTGCAAACTTCTGAGAGTATGGCCCTCTTCTCCCTAATTATTTTTTTTGAATGAGTTAATGTAAATATCTAATTCTATGTTGTCAGATGAGTATATTATTATCAGGTATTGTTAGAATTTTCACTCCCCCCTCTAACAGTGATAGTGCTGCAGAATCTGGTAACAGCCTTTAAGTAAAATGTAATGCAAACAATGCATTTTTAATCTTGATTTGTATTAAAAACAGTGTAAACGGTAAGATATTTTAGACAAAGTAATTAAAGTTTTCCTGGTTTCAGAAAATAAAACAAAAAAGCAAATATAAAAATGTTCTAATAGATCAGAGCCACTGGCCCTAATTCCTCAGAAAGGGCCAACCCAGAACAAGATTTGCTCCAGACAAGAGGAGTGTATGTGTTAGTTACGAGGGGCAGTTGGCTTTATTGCCCCCTGAGCCAGAAGGTGCCAGCCCCCCCCCCACCTGCATGATACGGAGCTCCTGCTTTGTCTCTCTATTATGCCTTTGTTCTCTGATATGGAACCTGGCTAAGCCTTAGAAGAAGCTAATTATTGTTACAGATCTCTTCCAGGCACATACATTATTGGTTGACTACTACGCCGTGTGATCTGCGGATTGCAATTTTAGCAAATCACTTCCTAAACCCAAGGGACCCCTATGCCTAAAGTCAAAAGCAGGGGAGTACATGAAAAATTAGAGATAGAAAATACAAATAAAGATTAACGTTTTAGATTCCGCTCCACATATGTTTGTGAAGAGGGACAAACTTTTACTGGGCCAACATAAAGGAAAAAAAGATGTAAAATTACATAAGCTGTTGGGACCTCAGTGGTCTCCTCTTCAGATAGAAGATACTGCTGAGTTCCCGAAAGCTACACCAAGTTGGGTAAACTTTGATGTAGAACTATCAAATTCCTTAGCAAAACCTTAATAAATCGCATTCACCAAAATACATTTACAGTATATCTCTCCTCTTCACAGAATGTCCGACACGATCTGTCCTTCATGAAACATTGTTGGCTCTTACTAATAATGTTATTGGACAAATTCCCGGCTATTACCCCTTAACAAGCGTTCAAACTATTTCCCCATCGCAGATGTTAAGCTCACACGTCTGTAATTACGTGTCTGATGTTTTGAGCTCATCTTCAATATGGGTATCGCTTCCAATCCTATGACATGATGCCAGACCAGAGAAGACCCTGGAAAATGAAAAGCAACGGTCTAGCTATTCCTCTGCCAATGCCCCGAGGATGTATACAAACGGGCCCTGAGTTTATCTATTTTAATATAATTTAGCACATCGTCCGGTGTCATTCCATGTTTGCTGCAAGCTTTTTGTAGCATTCATTCACAAACTTGCAGGCATTGGTTTTTCATTGTTATATAAACTAGAAAGAAGTGGTAACAAAATTATAGTATTTAAAATCCAAGTGGAAACTTGCCAGAACCCAAATTTAGAAGATTTCAGATATTAGGGTTTATTTACTAAATAGTTGTAGTAAGTTGGAGAATTTCAACTCACTGTATTAACTTAGCCATTAATCATGAAGCTATTTGTGTAGGTATATTAGTGTGTGTTTATGTATGTCAGTATTTTACTGTGTGTGTTAGAATGTGTTAGTATGTTACTGTGTGTTAGTATGATGGTGTGAAAATGTTACTGTGTGTGTAAGTATTTTACTGTGTGTGTGTTAGTATGTGTAGGTATGTTACCGTGTGTTAGTATGTGTAAGTATGTTACTGTGTGTTAGTATGATAGTGTGGAAATATGTTAATGTGTGTGTGTATAAGTGTTACTGTGTTTATGTAGGAGAAGCTTGGGGGTTACGCATGCACTGGGCCCCAAGATGGACGCCCTGATTTCAGCGCACTCCCAATGATTTCAAAGCAAGCGCAACTTGCAGGTACGTTAGAGGAACTCCCATACGCTACTGCACGTGTATAGAGAAATGTACTTAAGTTTGCTAAATGGTTCGGTATAGGCAGACCAGAAAGAAGAAGACAAAACAGGAGTCTAATTTTTCAACTCGAATAAAAAGATGAAAACACGCATGTATTTGCATGCAGTGAAAAGTACCAGAACCCATGCAACAAGGCCATTTTACCTCAATGTATGACTATAGGGTACCTTTAAAATATTCTACGATCCCAGAAGCAAATATCCAGCTGACAGATAGGACCAGATTGATTGATTGACTTACCTAGTAAGATCTGTTGGCTGTATTGTTTTAAGTAATATATTCTCAGGTCATCATTGCTGGATGACTTGTCATCAATCCCATTCGCTGTTATATAAATGGGAATATCTCCATACTTCGCTTTTATCCAGTTTAAGATTTTGCGTATCCCTGATGGGACAACGGCTAACCCGCTCCCTGAAGTGAGACACGTGGCATCAGAGAGAAAATGGATGTCGCGGTCATAGTCGTGTCTACTACCGTTCTTGGTCTCATGTATAACCAGTCTGGTGGTAAAATGGTTCAGGGCAAAGAAATCAGCTGAGCCTCTAACTAGCCTTTTCTCTTCTTCAGTAAAATGTGGCAAGTAGGAATTGGACAGGCCTTTTTTGTTCTTTGCTTGAATGTAATGCCTCATTTGGGTTGGATATTCACCGGAACCAAAAATTGGTTCGGCGAGCCATGCGATATCAAACTGCAAGAATCTTTCCGCGGCTTCTGCGTGAGATTTTAAGAATGGGTTAGCGGGCTCAGCCCAGTCTGTATGTAGAGCTAAGGATACCTGGCCATGTTGAGTGGGTCTGTATTTCTTGTCATACAAATGCCAGGCCTTGGAGTGAGCTATGAGTACATTGTGCACTGGCTGATAGGTGATATTACTACTATTATTGTAATATTGGCTCAGCCGATTTGGTTCATTGATGGTTATCCATTGCTTTACCAAGTCACCCAGTTCCCTGAAGCACATATCGGCGTAGTCACTGAAGGCCTGGATAATACTTCTGTTTAACCATCCACCATGTTCCGCCAAGGGTCCTGGAAGGCTCAAAGATGCATGTGTTGGGTAGTAGAGTGTCACCATGGCCTTGATTCCATTATTAGATGCTTCCTCGATCATGCATCGATAATATCTGAGGACCTCCCTGTTGATGACAGACAAGTCTCCTTTGGGTAAAATCAAGGACCAGTTCAGGGCAAATCTATAGTCGGTGACTTTCATTCTTGTCAACAGGGATAGCTGTTTCTTAACGGTGATGAAATCAGTGCATTGAGCAGGCCGTGTCTTGAGTATCACACCTTCAACCGGATGCAGAAACCCATTCCCAGTAATATTCCACTTGTACAGCCGCTGGTCAACAAACTGGGGGGATGAAGGCATTAGTTCGGGCTGTGGAAAACAAGAAAAAAAGGAAAAAAACTCAATTATTTTACAATTTATATACCTGCTTGTACTTTTTTTCTCTATTGTGATATTTCTGTAGAATACTGTAATTGATGAAAATAACAGTCCGCAAGAGTCCTACAAGGCTATACCTAGAAAAACTCTCAGGGTCCACTAATATACATATATTATAGTGTCTTGCCGATTTAGGTAATTAAATTGTTTTAAAGGCTGTGGTCAAGGAGACATGTTCTAACGTAACTTTATCTGTATTTAATGGAATTCAACTTGGTTAGACGAGTAAGAAAAACAGCACAGTGCGATTATGATGGTGCTCTAGACTCTATGACCCTGATGATTTACTTGAGACTTTAATAGCATCATAGAAAAGTTCTTCATATATATATATATATATATGTGTGTACATGAAGCTGTATGAATTATACATTTTCCATATGCCTCTCATTAAAGGTAATATCAATGGAAATGTGAAATGCAAAGGAACTGTATAGTTTTTCTACTCCAATTTAATGTAAAAAGTTTGGATGACCACATTTCCCCTTTAACCCGGTGACGTTCATTTAAAATGTGTAGTTTGTGCTACACAGAATTTAATTATAATAGATCAAAATATTTTTTATTGGCCCTTGCATTTAAATATAGCTGCAACAGTGAACTGATGGCCATAATCCTTATTTCGTATTGTCTCCAGTATACACCTTATCTTTATTGAGCCCCTGTCAATGCTGAAATGTATACAAGGTTAAAGTAAACATTTAGCTGAAAAAAAGTTTAATTCTGCATGAAAAGAAAAAAACAACCCTGGACAAAAAAACCCCCCAACATATATTCATTTTAATTTGGCTCGATTTGCTCTAGGTAACCGTTCTGCAGGGTTGTTTCTTTGGAAACCTTTAAGGAAATGAACACATAGTAAAAGATTAGCTCTCTTGTAAGATACGGTCTCCAAACGTTCTTAACAAACATCTACTCCTGGAGCCAATTTCTTTTGATCTTGGGCCAGTGACCACATCCTTGTTAGTCTGACACGAGAATGACAATAGAAAGCCCCATGGGCAGGGGCACGGGATGTTATTACTTATCTAAAACTAAACTGCAACCTTCCAAACAATACATGGAAAGAATTATCAACAAGTTGTCTTTTTTTTCAGCTAAAACACATATGATCCAACTTTTTTCTAGCTGTCTGCGTAATGGGTGCTCAAACCATACCAAAGAAGGGTTCTTGATGGCCTCCACAAGGAAGCTCATTTACTAAACTGTAAATCGTGCTTTAATTGAAGTGAAATTCAGATACGAAGAGAAACCCCCAGGAGTTATCCCTTAAGAGTTGGCCCTGAATGATGCATAGCTGACTCTGTGGAGAACTCAATGGAAAGGAAATAAGCTAATCGGGTGATGCGGCTAACAAAATTGTATTAGATTTCAACTGTGTAATATGTCTAAAGAAGACATACCTGTCTGAAAAGCTTGCAGTCTAATGCACCTCAGTTAGCCAGGTATCACCTTTACCAAATGAGCTCATTTCACCCCATATTGTGTTAAGCAATAGTACGAAATATTCTTGGAGGCTGGCAATGACACAGTAACCGGCTTGTAGTCACACCAAATAAAACATGTCTTACCTTTAACACGGAATCCGTTACTCCCCAGGAGAAGCTACACGGGAACTGCCCATTTACTGCAGCCGTCGCCTCCGTTCGAGGGAAGCCATTATCACGTATAATTTGCTTATAATAAAATGCAGACGACTTGGGCATTATCTTTTTATCCTTGCTGTTGAAATCAGAATAAAACAATCCTCGTCTTATTTTGTAGCCATCTTGCCATTCAAAGCCGTCTACCAGGGACCACGCAGTATAACCAAACACCTGAATATTGTCGTATTTAATAGCTGCAAAAAAAAAACAAATTGATAAAAAGAATTATATATATACATATATTTATTGGTTGATACTTTGTTTCGCTTAATGTATGCATCGATTGATTTGTGGAAAGGGTGCACTCTGTGTGTGTGTGTATATATATATATATATATATATATCTATATATATAGTATATATATAGTGTTTGTGTATTTATATAGTGTATATATATATATATATATATATATATATATATATTATCTCACTTGGACAAGGAAGTGGATGATGTACTACAAGGGAGAATAAAATTAAAGTTGTTTAAGGTGGTCCCATATTTAAGTAAATCACAGGGGCTGAAGTTAAATATCCCCTAACCTCGCTTTATATTATATAAGACGCAATCTCCCTTATCTGTCAATAGCTGTTTGCAGCATCGACCCCCCCAAAAAGGAGAATGGATGTCAAGTACCATTATCTTTGTTATACCAGAGAGGTCTACGGCAGTAATACCTGTAATAAACGGTGTTTAAACTGCAGTGAATGAGTACAGAGATGTATTTGCGTAAATACAATGCTTTAGGACTGTTTAGGTTTAAGTACCTGATTACATATAACTAGAAGTCAATGATAAACCGGTAAATCTCTGCCCGCAGCCATACCCTTTTCTGTCCGTTGCCGATATGTACTGTAGGTTTGTCGCTAATACTAAAAATGTGGTATTTGCCCCAGAACTCTGCTCACCTTGAAGAACATCGTTGATGAACTTCTTCATGATGTATACTGTTGTGGTGTCTTCGGTTCTGATGTTGCTGTTTGAGAACCAGCCGTTTTCTGTAATTAAGATTCTGGGGTTGTCGTATTCCATCTTAATCCAGTTTAATGCCCCTCTTAAATGAATTAAAACCCGACCCAATTTCGCCGCATCGTTTGGGCGCTTGAAGTTATTGGGTCCGAAGGAAAACGCAAAGAAGTCTGCCGTGCCTTTTACGTAAGTCTTTTCTGCTTCTGTAAAATTGGGTAAAATGGAGCTGTATTTATGCTTTAGGATTTCGGGATAATCTCCATCGCCATAAATTGGTTTTGCAAATCGGCCAAGTACGGTTTCCATGGATTCCTGGCATATCTTGACGGTTAAAGGGTTAATGTTTCCCTTCTCTGGTTCTATCCAGTGGGAGCCCAGTGTCACTGACAGGTAGCCCTTTTGGAATTGGCGGAAGTGGGTGTCGTATGTGTGCCAAACCATAGCGTGAGCCTGCAAAACCAAGAACATATGAATTTATTGGTCTTTTTTTTATTATTATTATTAGTGTTTTACCCCGATTGAGATTTTGACATTAATGATGAACCAACCACAGACCAGAACATTTAAACCCAAGCGCCAAATCTGTCCAGGAAGCATGTTCTCCCCAAAATACATTTTCACACCCGCACACACCAAACCCTATTTAGAATTCACTAAAATGTACTTTATTTAACGCCCATAAAATGAAAGATAGATCTAGCAGTGTATTTCCATGGGACTTTCCCTTTTAGAAAAAAAAATATTTAATTTGTGCCTAATAAGCCACATTTCCATCGCTGCTTCCAATTAGAAAAGGCTTAGAGGGATACTGCTGTGCTTCAGTAATAAGCATAAAACCTTCAATTAACTGACTCAGTTATTTTTTTCTTCTATTAAATATACACTATATCATTTATCTGATCAGCGTTATGTCATTAATATTAACACCAATTTGTCTTTATTATGTAGAGTACACAAGACCCTCCAGCACTTGCCAGATATAATGGACGATGTAGCGCCTCTGATTATTATTTTATGCGGTTATCCATTATATATATATATATATATATATATATATATATATATATATATATATGCACATTTTGTACATTTGTTTTAAAATGATAGTAAGGATTAACGGCATCAAAAGCGGAATATTTATGTATATTTTTTCTTCTTGTAAGGGATGGATTCAAGCTTTACAATACAGAATGCACAAATAACCTAATTTTATATATAAGTTAATAAAGATAGCAAGAAGGTGATTATTTACTAAGAGTTGTGCAAAGTGGTTAAAGTGGTGCAATCAATAAAATGTCCCTTGTTCTACTTTTAGCCCTTTTACAGTAACCCCTGGGCTTGTATCTCTCTCCAAGAATGGTTAAGATGTACAATGCATTGCATAGACTTAACGGTTAATAGGGTTAATGATTTACACATATAAACTTTAATTTAAATTTGTACCAATTATAAAATTGTACCATTTCCTTTTTAGACTTAAAACAGAAAATATGTAAATATATATATTATTAATAATGCAAAATAAGATTAACATCTACACATTAATAAGATCATGTAGTGTATACACTTAATGGTGTTCAAAGTCTGTTTCTGGTCCGTTAGTCACTCCGCGTTACCATTATTTGTTATATAGAGTATAAAATGCATTTATAACGACGCGGCAGATGGAAGGTAATAAACTTAATTTGGGTGTGTGAGTGAATGAAACTTTAATAAGGTTAAGTAAATGTTAGACAACATAATGACTTCTTCTTTATCAATGCGAAGTGTTTACTTTATACAAAAGAAGACATTCGGAATCAATAAAATGCATTGTGATTTTAGCATGTGACACGGTCAGCACAGCTGCCATTTTCCACCAAGTACACTGTAAAGATGAATTCATTCATTAGCCTAAAAATGATAAAGGTTCATTCTGGAAGTTAGATTCGTTGTTGTGTATCTTTGTGTGTACTAGTGCCTGTGTTACTGGATACATCTATGTGTCACTGGATGCGTCGCTTGTCTTGGTTATCCTAGACCCACCAACAAAGAATGCATATTAAAGTACTTTGTAGGTAATTTGAATATTTATTCTAATCCAAAGACTCCATTAACCTGTAGCCACCGCTTTCGTGATTCACACTTCGTTTCATCTCGTGTGTTTGAGGATGGGGATGAACGGTTTGCGTCATTTGTTTAATAAAGCAGTCGCCTGATTTCCAGCCCTACATATTACCTACTGCTATCTAGCGGGGATTTTCTTTCCTGTATATATAAGGGGAACGATGAGACCGGAGAGAACGGGCAAATGATGAGCTGATGCTGGTCATGCCACAGGCTGCTACCGATCTCAAAGTACCCCTTTAACTTAGTTCTCTAAATGGGAGTAGTGAATACTGTGTCACAGCTGCTTATGTAACATTTAAATCGAAATACCCCCATACAACGGAAAACTGAGCTGACCTTACCTTACCTTAGTAAGACCTGATTTATTCTGTGAAAAAAAAAGATTAAATGAAACCTTATATGTTTGTTATTAGTGGGTACACTATGTGTGATTATTAGCAGGATTACCTAAATGTGTGATCCTGTAAAAATAATCTTTAGGCATAGCTTTCATCTGGATGGCTTTATACCTATCCAATGCACATATTGACCGCTACCACTTCTACTGGGAGGCTGCTCCACTTATTTCCCATCCTCTCAATAAAGTAAAACCTCATTACATTACATCTAAGTCTCTGATTATGGCCTCTTATGCTATCATTTCTCCTTTCTATAATCTCTTCTCTCTGTCTTCTCTGCCATGGAAAAACCGAAGGAGGGGAAAACAAAATATGAGGGTTTTAGTGCAGAGATAAAACGTGGCCTTAACTGGACCAGTACGGTTGTTGCTATGGCGATAAGATCAGCCTTTTAAACCAGTAACCAAGTAACTTTTTATACATGGCCCCTCAATGATTTCTATGCTTACAAAAAAAATCATCACATCCATATTACTGATTAATTACTTTTTAAATATATAGTTAATATGCTCCAAAGAGCAAAAACAACATCTTTAATTTTTATCAAATTAAAATAAAACCAGCTATCATGAAAAATGAACGGAAGCCGGATAAATGTACAGATTTCATCCAATAACTGTACTAATAGAGAGCTTGCCTGAGTCTGTTAATGTGTGCTCGAGCCTTGAGAACCCTACTAGTCCAGCAGGTGCTCTCCCAAGGTCCAGTGATAGCCGCTATCTCGCTGGCAAGTATCTAAAGCGCACAGAGGGGGGTCTCATAGGTGTGAGGGCCGCCCAGCAAACAAGGACGGCAAACACTTTATATCTAAGAGTCTTGTAAACAGCTTTTGACAATTGTTTTATATCTAACCCCGGATAAACAGAGAGACCTGCCACTTATCAGAAGACACGCAAGGACAGACAAAGACCAAAGAAAACTGTTGAAAGAGGACAGCGTCTGTCTTCAGATCTACATGATTTGAGAAGAAAGACAATTGTGCGTCCTCGTGAGTGCGTGTCCAGCCAGTTCCACATAAAACATATCTGGCAACTTGTACTTTAAATAAATAAAATGCAGGGACGGTTTGCTGCTGTTCGGTGACTTATCAACATTGGGTGTCCACTGTTGTTTGTGGCATCATTATAATATTTCAGAATCAGCGTGTGCTCTGGTCTAGGTTGCCAAGGCTGCAGCCAACACACCATTACTCAATGGCAGTGGCGCATTTGTTTGGCGGGGTGCATGCCTGGGTGCTACTCATCTGAGGGGTGCCACACCCCAAATCTCACGCTTCTTCTCTTGCCTTCTCTTGTTCTTCTGTCTACTTCCACTTCTCTCCATGTCTTCTTTCTTCTGAACCAGGCCTCCTGGTTCACTTCCCCAAAAGGGTGCCAATTACTCTAGGTACACCCCTGCTCAATGAGCTGGTTGCCAAGATCCAATCTGCTTTGCGACTTGCCCATTTACATTACATGTATGTGTCGGCATAATATCTCTCCTGCCACATCCTTCTGAGGTCAGGCGCAGAGATATGATGTCATATCCTGGCTTTCATCACAGAGGATGCATGAAGGGAGGATGAGACAATACGTGGCTGGCCTAGGCCTAGGACAGTAACCACCATAAGTGCAACACTGCAGAAAACTGCATAAGAGGAATTAAAACATAAAATGCATATATAAAGAACTAATTAGAATGTAAAAATGAAAAGTTACAGAATAAACCCACTCTTACCAAAACCTAATCCTTCAATATCTGAAGCAAAGACTTCTATGATGTCACCAAAAGAAAACTGCAGGTTTCCATGCAGAAAGAAAATGAAGGACATTATTGGCCCACCCCTTAAAAACAATCTTTGTATCACCTATGTGAACCTAGTTTTCGTAGACAGACGTCATAGTCATCTCAATACACCGGGTGTAGCATTGCTTTGCGAACCAAGGTGCTAAAACATGACAACACTGGGGCATGCTTTGGGAATACTCAGAGTATTGCTAAGCCTTGCAAAAGAAAATATGCTAGTAAAATGAGAGTAAAATAAACTCTAGTAACAGAATTGAAGGTTTTTCTCCTTCCGCATTTCTGGAATTCCCAGAATGCTGGCAGTCCAATTATTGCGCAATGCCCCCCTCGTTAGAAACAGGGGGTGGAGTGAAAGTGAAGTAATGCCTACGCACAGAGGCGTTTTATCAAAGTGAATCTACAATCTGACCTTCAAACACAGGGTCTTCAGGGGAACTACCCCCTACGTGGTTTGTACCCCTGGGCAAATGGCCAATTTACATATGTTGAACCTGGCACAGCATGCTGCTACAATACAGCCTTTCACACTCCCTGCCTGGAAGGAGCACCTGAAGTCAAGACCCATCATCTGTCTATCACAGCCATCAGCTGGTAACAAGATTAACCACTAATAGAATTATAACTCATAGTAACAATAGCAACATGGAACGTCATAATTCCTTTCATTTTTGTTATCATTAACTTAAAAAATAAATAAATATATATATATATATATAATTTTAGGTTAATGCAAGTTTAAGCTAAAATGTATCATAGCTATATTTCCATGCTTTGCTCACTTTCCAAGGCTTGAACAGCAGTCTGTGCCTCTGGAGGTGTCAATGCAGTGGTAGTGATGTAATAGTTGTGATGCAATATTTCTCTTTTATCAGCCTTTGTATTAGATTTTAGATAAAGCTGGTAAATGACTAACCTTATATCAATATCTGTTTAAAACAGTTTTGCTGTACTTACCCAACTGTCCTAATTTTACAGCACTATTTCATTTGGGATCTCAGCGTAATAGCAGTACTGGCGTCCCAACCCATTTAGTATACAAGGGCTTTCCAGACAGGGTATAGGTGTCAAATGGGCCGCATGTGAGCCAAAAATGATTAGAAACCGGGCAGAACAAATGGGCACAAATTATGACTCTTTACCCTAGGATACATTTGGCCTCCACTTGTGTCCACAAAATCACAGATCTCCAAAGCCATCCCTTGTAGTAAACCTGACACACGCCTGACGAGACGTTAGACACGTCATATATGTGTTTGTGTACAAGGCTGCCACATCAAAACTCATGCATAAACTTCCACATTTAGAGAACTTGGTTTGCAATAAAACACAAAGGCCTCTAATAGTGCCTCCGGAGTGTAAGACTCTGCCTGTAGAGCTTACAATCTAGCCTTGTGGCACTCTGCCATATAATTCCTACCAAAGAATGATTGACTTTAAGCTTGTGATCTTACATTGTGAATGACGTATACAGGTAGTGGTTCGGAGGTAGTCAGAGTGTATGTGAAAAGGAGAGTGACGCAGATGAGACATTAGCGCTGGTAGATACCTGAAGCAGTAATTAAGGCTAAGTGGTTGCACTTAATTATATTAAATGTATTTACAGAGAACCAACAGGCTCCGTAGATCTATTACTGGGGAATGGTGGAAATGAATCAAACATTAACATTTGCGATATACAAGTTCCCAGCATGAACACACATTAGGACAGGATGGTGCCGCAAGAGAAGTGGGAGCTTGCAATCCAAACTGGTTTCCTAATACCTGTGACTATTATTTTAAGGGAAATTCCAAAAAGAAAGTTTCATTAGCGTGACATGAAAAAATGAGTTTTCAAAAAATCTTATTGTCACGGATAACATATTCCCAGTGCAAGATCTGGTTCCTCCACCTGCACTTATGTTTAACATACAGCGAGAGAGCCAGAGCTCACTTATGTTGTATTCTAATTTGAATGTATTCTGCATATTGTGTTTTGCATTTTGTTTGCATATTGTGTTTTTAAGCGTTGTGAGTCAGCGCAAGCCTACTGTAAGGTTCTCTGAGGCTGGTGTTGATTGTTTCTTCAGTAAAGTCAGTTCCTGTTTTACCTTAATACTCGTTCTGTCTTGTTATTGGGGTAAGTCTCAGTGCTTCACGCTATTTCCACCTGATGATGGACGTTCTGTATTCCTGGTGGCCATGGGCAGAAGGAAGCATTGTCTGGGGGGTGTACCCAGTCGGGGTGCAGGTCGCTCCCGTCACACTTATGTTTAAAAGTTTTTAAAGCTATTATGATTTGAGAAAGCAGTATGTTACTCACGGGTACCACATTCTGTTATCTTAGAGCAATCTACTAGAAAAACACTCCTTATCATACTGCCTGTGCTCAACAAAAGAATGGCTCGGTCTCAATGACCCAGAGAGACCCTCTGTGTGCAGTACAGGGTAGGGGTCATCATCCAGCCAGGGGGACATCCAACAAAGTGACCCAATACAGTCACCAAAAAGGGCTATAGCGACGATATAATCCAGACGTGATATGAATGCTGCATAAAATCCTTGGTAACCTAGACATTCTTGGGTTGGACTACATAAAGCCTTCTCTCAGTGGCCCATAATGTTCAAATCAGAGCAGCCATATAAGCCACCACAGCCACCATATAACACTATGTAATTCACTGTATGTAAGTCTCTATGTATCTATGTATGGAGGGATCGAAAATATATTCTTTCAATAGTATTATTAGAGCCATAATGTAAGCTTAGTAAACAAATTATTTTCTTTTTAACAATAACTTGTTCCCAGGAAAATCTGTTAATCTGTTAAATGATTTTGCAGTGGTTTTCCTCCCCTGTTTAGCAGAAATATACATGTGCAATATTTCAGTTTTGGGATCAATAATAAATACTCCCTGTTTGGATCTCATTTCTGGTGTCGTGGACCCACTGATGGGCATCTTAGTATTCACCAATGCTCAAGACCCTATATCATTTATCAGTGGAGGACGGGCAACCCTCAGTCTGCTGGACCGGCCCAGTTAAATGGCCCAATTATCTAGCCGCACAAAATGAGAATGCATCAGTCACATTAACTAGTCTTGAGACTGTGAAAAAAGAGGCACATAAAGGATCCAATCTAGGTTTAAATGCTTCTTAAAGTTCTTATTCTGGATTCCCCAACCCTCAGCAAATAAAAGAGAAAAATAAATTTGTGATAGTGGACCAAAATCTTTGTAAATCAGTGGCCCAAGGGGCAATTGCCCCTCTTGCCACACTCTCTTTTCCCAACCATTTTGTATAGTACTGGCCAGAACCAGCCAGGAAACAAACAAGTCCCTAATAGAGTGTTATTCAAGGGGCGAAGGTCAAGGCTAAAGCTTTCGCCCACTGATAGTGATACATTGATAAGATCATGTTTGCCAATGTTTGCATACAGCTGCCCAATCTCTCTCTCTCTCTCTCTCTATATATAATGTATTATTTTTTAGAGCAAAAAAATAATAAATTGCTGCACAATGGATAAAAAGGACGTAACTGTTAGTGCATCACATAACACTTTTGACTTACAGAAACAAAAGTTGATTACTATGTGTATAAATAATATATATGTGTACATGTACATTATATATATAAATGAAAACTTTTCCATAGAATTTGGCCTGATGGGCATGGTACTCAGCCAAGGTGTAAGAATGCACAGTCAGAGTGCAGGAATTCATACAATGTTCCATAAAGCAGTATAAATATGTTACATATTACTCTATACGTCTCCATAGGTGGAATGTTTCTCACCATATAAAACCAGCCGGTGGCTGTAAACGCGTCACATACAGTATTTTGGAAAATGGTACATAAATAAACCTGGTATTTACTAGGATAGAGCAGGCATAGACAAACCTTGTCTGTGGACTACAACTCCCATCATGAGAATGGATTGCCAGAGGGCGCCTGTCATTGCATCGCATTTTTATATCCCCGCACTGGGAACATCTCTCAGGGGGAGATCGGTGTGAATCCTGCTTACCTTGATGAGGTTGTGTGCTGCTGCAGAGACCTGCGCCTCGCTCCCTCTCTGCCACGGTGCATGCATCGCGGTGCCGTAGCCGTGCAGGGCTATTAGGTACGGGTTGTGCATGGTGATCCAGTACTTCACCCGATCACCGAATCTCTGGAAGCACAGCTTGGCGTAGTCATTGAAGAGATAGGAGATGCTCTCGTTTGCCCACCCGCCGTACTTCTCCTGGATGGACAGCGGCAGGTCCCAGTGGTAGAGGGTGACTACAGGTCGCACTCTTCTGCTCAGCAATAAGTCGATCAGAGTGTTGTAATAGAGAACCCCGTGTTCATTGACGATGTGATTTCCGTGGGGGAAAAGCCTTGACCAGGAAATTGAGAAATGGTAAAAATGAACCCCCAGGAACTCCAGGGCTGGTAGATCATTGTGTGAGAAGCTGGTAGAGATGTCTCCAGGATGATTCTCGTAGTGACTGCTGTTTGTCAGCCAGGTCTGGTGAGTTCTCATAAACCGGTCCCATATAGAAGGTCCTCTATTGGAGTTGTCATCTTCTGCCTGAAGTGATGAACTTCCCACACCCCACAGAAAGTCTTGCGGGAATGTCCCGTGGGTGAAAAGCTGGCTTTCATTCAGAGGATCCAGCAGACGGCTTCTTTCCCACACTATCCTGCCTTCTCCGGGGCTACCGGCAACCGGTCTTATGAAAAGCAATGCCACAAAGATCCACATGCCACCCATTGTGAGCCACTTCTTCTGCTCTCCCGGCTATGTGTGGGGCTGCCACCGATCCATTGAGTGGGCTGAGGCTGCAGAGAGAATGGCTGTTGATCTGACCCCGGTGTGCTGTCTCCTTTTCCAGGTGTGCTGTTGAGCTGACCCCGGTGTGCTGTTGATCTGACCCCGGTGTGCTGTTGAGCTGTCCCGGTGTGCTGTCTCCTGCTCCCGGTGTGCTGTCTCCTGCTCCCGGTGCTGGACTGTCTTATCGCAGCTCCTCTACACGACTGGATTGTAAAGGTCCTGTCAATGATTAGCCTGAACTGTGCGCCCAGGAAGGGTCGCCGAGAGAGGAGGGGGTGGTGCGTCCTTGTGCCGGCGGTGGCGAGTCTGAGCTGCCTCCATACACCCGCACACTTTGTCACCTATAGGGTTAAAGAACCCCAGTAATGTATCAATCAGAGGACGTGCCTTTGGCATTCCTCGTTAACCCTTTCAATTCTAAGACCAGAGCTGGCAGCGTTTCTGATCGTCAAAACAGATACACCATCATTCCATAGAAATACAGATCGCTGGCAACATGTACGATACAGAATTACATCCTATGTATTAACCCTTCAGGCACACAAGGGGTCAATTATTATGGCAATCCATAGGATCTGCTTTACTTTGATGGATATATCTGGTTAACAATAAAATACATCACACACATCTCCATTAACTTAAGTTCCCTTAATATTGCAATCACTACAGTGCTGAGGATGATAGGAGCTGGAGTCCTGAAAGAATAGATTCCAGATATGTATATGTTTGGGCGCACATTGTTTGTTTGCTTCTTTTGTCTTTTTTTTTTTTAAAGGTATCACTAAAATTAGCACAGCGGTTGTCACAACACATGTGGATTCAGTGCATACCTGTGATAACACAAATGGCACCTTTATCAGTGTGAGTACACAAGGTACACGATACAGAAAGTCACCCCAGGGAGACTATCATATTAGTGATAAAGCAGAAAGCATACAAACGTTTCGTTTGCACCGAATGCCCGGCCTGTTATAAAGCTAGGCGGTGGGGAGATGCAGTAATCAAGGTGAGCGGACGGCCCTTTACATTAGGGGCAGGTAGAGTATGGAGCCAGCCAGATCTCATTATCCATATGCATGGGTTACACACTATCACGTACACACAAAACAACACAATGCGTCTCGTTTGGTGGAAAAGCCGCAGATTTATTATAGTGGGGTTAAGTATAATCAAATCATTAAACCGATAACTATAAATACACCCATTTATGAGCTTACACTTCAAGATATCATTATTATTTATTATACAGCGCTTATGATTTATGCACTGCTTCTTACAATATAAGGGCAGGATCATCTTTAATGGGGGGCAAAAGGGGCAGCTGCCTCGTCCTGGGGGCGCAAAGCAGCTCCCAACAACTGAGAGGATCGCAATCACGGCGCAATTTATGTGTGCAGTCTGGGTGCTGGGGCAAATCCTGTGGATGTAATCTGGGTGCTGGGGCAAATCCTGTGGATGTAATCTGGGTGCTGGGGCAAATCCTGTGGATGTAATTTGGGTGCTGGGGCAAATCCTGTGGATGTAATCTGGGTGCTGGGGCAAATCCTGTGGATGCAATCTGGGTGCTGACCGAACTGGTCAGTTAAGAGGGCTCGCCTCGCAAGCTTACAATCTACAGGCATGAACTCATACCTTAAAAAACTGGAAACAGCCCTGCCATACCAGCCAGAGCTCCCAAGTTTAACTTCGTCACACATTCTTCCACCCCACATGATGTATCATTAACCCCTCATTGTTTTGTACCAAAATAATAATAATAAAAATAATAATAATATCCATACTTCACAATTAAAGAGTGGATGGGAAGGACAGAAAAAAAGGTATTAACTTTTGGAGTTGAAAGGATTTATCTATCCCAGTAAAATGTGATTGACTAAATGAACCTCTGTTCTATACAATCATTTATTATATATCTATTAATCGATAACCTTTTGTTTAAAACAATAAAATAAAGTTCATTGTCGTTTAGTTGTTTGTAAACAATAAATAGGGCATATATTTGTTCTACTCATCTTTATGTATTTTATATTTTTTTTACTTTATTGTCAGTACTGGTGGATAAGTGGGAGAGCCTCCCAGCAGAAGTGGTAGATACAGTGAGGGAATATTGAGGTTTGAGTCTTTACACCAGGAAGAAAATGTAAACATGTATGGGATTTGTATGAGAATACAAAAAGAAACCAAAACAAATGTATATAAAGCACAAGTGGATTACGTATAAATGTGGACGTGAAATGCAGTCTGGAAACCGTCCAATCAGCAGAAGCACCCTGGTGGTTGTTATGGTGATAAGAACTTTGCACCAGAATCACTATTTATTCGTAACCTCTGCCTTGTGCACAAAGAAAAGCAAAGGACGAGAAAAAATGGTTAGCATGTTATTCTTGCACAGATGTTATCAAGCATGTAGATAGTAATCGTTTATGCTTTATTACTCAGCGTAAAACTCAAGCGAGATGTCCCATGGATCACAACGAGGAGCGCGTGATCAGGAGCAGAACCCATTCAAAAATAAATCCCAAATAAATCTAAATTGTGCACGCTGGGTTTGGAGAATGGCTTTGTGCGGGCAACTTAATTCATTTGGGTTTTAGGAACCACGGCTGCCTGGTTTCTGGGATTTGATAATAAAAATATAATTCAATTACTGGCTGTATAATATATTGTAATTTCTTCTAATCAATCTCTTTCTCCTGTACTTGGTCTATTTTTTTCCTAACAAAATATAAATAATAATAATAATAATAATAAAAAAAGAAGCGGGTTGGATTCTGTTCTAGGACACCGGGGATTAAAGTTCACAGTGACATGTCTTCTATATATATTCTCTGTCTATCCTATGAAGGAGAATTT
The DNA here is from genome assembly GCF_027358695.1 of Spea bombifrons. Lineage (NCBI taxonomy): Eukaryota > Metazoa > Chordata > Amphibia > Anura > Pelobatidae > Spea > Spea bombifrons. The sequence goes on along the minus strand of NC_071087.1, from coordinate 20,290,189 downwards.
GAAGGATTTGGGGACTTGCTAAACATCTGTCCCGGCCAATTATTATTATTTTTATTATTCGATTTATATAGAGTCACCGCATTCCGCATCATTGTACAAAACGATACAGTTAAGCGGAAATTGTTTCTATAAATCGGTATGTTATAAATCACTAGGATATATATATATATATATATATAGATATATTATACAAATCAAGCTAAGTCAATCTTTATTTGCGTATGGTCTATAGAAAAGTGTTTTCCAACAAAATGCCCCATCAACTGTATTCGAGAAACATTTATACTGGGTAATTTATCAAAGCTACCCTACTGAACAATAAATGCAAGAGATCACAAAAAAAGATGTGCTTAAGCGCTTATCGTGGGTCATATATCAGCATCAGATCCATCAGGAACGTAGATTCCGAGGGGTCAACGGGCTTTTATGTTCCCAAGCTTTTCAGACAGCAGACTCTGATCAATTGCCTTCATTTCAAGAGTGATGTAAAGAAATAAATAGCTTTAATACATCGATGACAGCGATGATTTTAATGAATGAGCTCCGGGTGGCAGAGGGTTATTGTGGCTCGGATCAGTCTCCCATGGGGAGCCGCTATTCACTCATCTAAAGCAGTTCAGACCGGACAACACCCAGAGCTCACATTTGGACCACGTTTATTCCGTCTGACGTTTGAATATAACATTTAAATGCAATGGAAGGTAGAGCGACGCGGTGGGGTTTTATTTTTGAGCTTTGTAAATGCATACTTAAATAACCTGTTCAACAAAAAAATCAGACATTATTACAAATCTATGACACGTCTTCTGCTCTCTCATACGTTCTGGCACTAGGAATATGAGACAAGGACATGTTTCAGATTAATACGGTTTATTCTTTCCTTTTTCATTTGGAGGATCAGTGAGGAGTGCTACATTGCGCCTGTCTAAACTGTGCAGAAATTCACTTTGAAATGATCAGACGTGCCATGAAAAAATACCATTGTGCGTAAAATACAGTGCAGTATACAGAAATGCAGCATTGGCAAAAACCTGGTTTTACCTTAATAAATTGCTCTTTTATCTGCAGACCTAGAGGCCGCCATTGTTGTCAGTCTTGTGATATTCTGGGTAACTTTCCATGTTCAAACACGGCACTGAGCTGATGCTTTTTGGCAATGCTAATGAAGTCTGTCCCTCCATAGACTTTCATAAGTCAGAAGGTCCAGGTCTAGGTGATTAAGACTGAGCCATTGCATTGTTTACTGCAAGGGAGTGTGATAAGGAGTCACACATACTAATGGATAATATGTAGTTGCCCAAAAACATTATGGAAAAACAAGAAATGTTTTAAAAAGGACACACAATATTTTTTAAAATGTATCTACTGTAATACTAGTAATAAAAATGGGGCAGAACTGGCAGTGCAGAGCTTAAAAAGAAGCCGCTGCATCAAGGGATCATAAACCCAAGCAACTATTTAATATAGTGATATGGTGATACAACCACTATTTCTTGTAGTTAGAATAACCCTATATAATCTATATAATAGTTACTTTAATAAAGCTGCAAAAAGGTATATATATATACATAATAATGAACACATCATGCCTAATAGATGCATCAGGTGCAGCAGATGACAGTTCACAGCATTCACAAAATATCTCCCCAGTATACCAAGACATTTTGGACAATGCTATGCTTCCAACATTGTGGCACCAGCTTGAGGAAGACCCTTTTCTATTCCAGCATGACTGCGCCCCAGCGCACAAAGCAAGGTCCATAAAGACATGGTCGCAGGAGTTTTGTGTGGAAGAACTTGACCGGCCGCACAGAGCCCTGACCTCAACCACATCAAACACCTTTGGTATGAACTGGAACAGAGATTGTGAGCCAGGCCTTCTCACCCAACATTAGTGCCTGACCTCACAAATCCTCTACTGGATGGATAGACAAAAATTCCCACAAAGAACACCCCAACATCTTGTGGAAAGTCTTCCCAGAATAGCTGCAAAGGTCGGAGCAACTACATATTAATGTCTTCATATTTAGAATGCAATGTCATAAAAGTCCCTGTTGGTGTATTGGTCAGGTGTCCCAATACTTTGGTCCATATAGTGTAACTCTTCACTGGAACTAAGGATCCTAGCCCAAACCCCCCAAAAAACAACCCCAGACCATTATCCTCCTCCACCAAATTTTGCAGCAGGCACTATGATTGCGAATAGTGATCTTTACCTTGTGTAGCTGCTCAGCCATGGAAACCCATTGCATGAAGCTCCTGACACACAGCGCTGGTACTGATGCTGCTTCCAGAGGCAGTTTGGAACTTTGTAGTGAGTGATGCTACAGAGGACAGGCGATTTTTAAACAATTTGCGCTTCAGCACTCGGCAGCCCCGCTCTGTGAGTGTACTGAGGTGCTGCTACCCCTAGATGCTTCCACTTCGCAACAATAGCAATTACAGTGGCCCGGGGCAGAACTAGCAAGGTAGACATTTCACAGACTGACTTGTGGCAAAGGTGGCATTCTAGGACAGTGCCATGTTTAAAGTCACTGAGCTCAATATTTTTAAAGAAGAGATGGACTTCTTTGAACTCCTACTTCACTAGATCATTTGTAGTAGTAGTAGTAGTATGTGCCAATATGGACATGTCTGAGAATAAAACACAAAGACACAGGGTATGGCTTTTTTCATTCTTTACATATGATTTGATGTGCTTGCATATCTCTTCTTTTTTATACACAGCCTTAGAGCACTGCACAGGGGTGAAAGTACGTGAGCTAAGTGTTTCACCTACAGATGGTTCCACATGTGACGTTTATTCCGAGACAGCAGATAAGACTGGCGGCTTCTTTAATGGCACCCTGGAAAAAGTCCATACAAAATGGAGTGGTAGGAAAGGAACCTGTTCTTCACAGATTTACAGTTTACAGGCAAGCCGAGAAGGGAAGAAGGGTTTGCATGTCCGCATGGGCAGCATGTGGTCCCAGAAGAAGACGTTTGGGGACCCAGTGGTCCACTGCGGCCTTACAAAGGGACATAATCACCTCCACTATCATGGTCAATGAATAAATAGCTTTGGTTTTGGAGGAAAAATTCTTCTTGTTTGTATGAATTCACAATACCAATAGTTCATTGATTACGGAGCCATTATGAAATGGCTCCATAATCAGAAGTAAGCAACGGCTTGCTCTCAGCTTGCTGTTAAAGCTCAACTAACCATGGAGCAACCAGGGGTATCTCATTATACCAGATAATCGTCAAACAGGGGGCATGTCAATACCTGCACCAGTCAGCTGTTCTCAGGGTCACTTCAATCAATAAATGTCAATGTAGGTGGAATGTTTGTTATCTACCATCTTTTTCTTCCATCTCCCTGCAGGCAGTAATAGACACATTATGAAACAAATCCAACTTGATAAGATGAGTCTGGCTTCTTGACCTCGAAAATAGTTGACCAAAAAAGTAATGGAACCAGTAGATTCCTATTATATGGCACTAGCCCCGGGATGCTGTAGAGTGCTTGTCATTCTTTGGATAGCCAAGAAGTAGGCAATACAAAGAATATGTTTATCGTTCATTTGTAGAGTGAAAAGAATTTCCCTGGTATCTATGAGAAATATAGTATTATTATTATTATGGTCATATTTATGAGAATCCATGCGTTGCAATCAGTTGTTTTTTCGTGCTTGTTAACTTTTCTCTGATAGCGTGAACTTTGTTTTCCATTAAAAGATTAACCTAAACAAGAACTCTGTGAACTCTAAAGAACTCGGTGAGCTATGTAATATATAGTGTAGATTTAAATTGGTCTTCTGATATTTAAGAGTAAAACAAGGATCTAATATACTGAGAGCAACCAGAGATTTCAATTAAAAAGTTTGAGAATTGTTGTAAAAGTATATTTATGGATTAATTATATATACATTTTTAATTATTACTTTAATTGTTTTCATCCTTTCTGGGGGCTAGTTGGGTTACAATATATATTCGTCTCTATTAGACGTATCCTATAAAGTGGTGGGCTGACAGCCTAGTTGAGGAACCCAGGTGTGATGGGCTGGGAGCCAGACTCAGAGCCCACAAATGAACTAAATCCAGATGGACACTCACTCTCAACGAAACATAGAATCTAATGGCAGATAAGAACCATTCATCCCATACAGCCTGTCGGTTTCTTCCTGCTTTTGAAGACCCAAATTAGTCCTTGGCCTCATCTCATATTCAGGATAGCCATATGCCTCTTTGTTCATATGTCTGAAAAAAGGCAGGACCCCAACAAAACAAATGAAAACGAAGTAGAGACCTCCAATTTTTTTTTTTTTTTTATCTCAAGCTCTCTCACACTCCCTCGCATGCTGTCTTTCAATGTCTCACGGACTGCTTCCGTGACCTGTCTCCTCTCTGCAACTGTTTCTTGTCTTGCATCTTCTTGTTCTCTCTTTCCTCGTCCACTTCTCCCTCCTATCTGCTTCATTAACATGGCCTCCTGGAGGGCTTCCACAACATGGTGGTTCCTAATGCACATCGCGGGGACAACCCACACCCCAATTGGAGGAATGGGGGAGAGGCTATCGCTGTTGGGTATGCCGGGCCTCCCTTTAACTGGTAGAATGAGGCCTGTTTCTTCACAACTATGCTTTAGCGATTCCTAGCGATGGGCCAGCGTTTGTTGCTGAGCGCAGAGGTAGCGGCATTCATGAGACCGATCTTGCTAGGAGAAAGAAGAACAGATTTTTGAAGACTTCTTGCATTAAAAGTCGGAAAGCTTATATCTGTAATGCAAGCAGCAGAAACCAATGGCAAACCCCAAGACAGAATGAGTGTGTCCAGGGAGGAAGTTAAATACGTCCAATAGATTTCCCATTTCCAGAGAAGGGCACGACGTACCCTTACTGCGCGCAGATTATCCCTGACCAATAAAAAGCTTCCCTTCTCCTATCCTTAGACAACCTTGGACACTTGCTCTTTTTTAGGATGCTGTCTGAGTACTGCGGTAGTTGTAGTTGAACAAAACCCTTTTGTGACCTTTTGGTCATATATAAAACTGCAATAAAAAACAAACACCCATGTCTCACATGAGCGTGGCCTCTTTCCATCCCACCGGGGAGAGTATTTGTGATAGATGTACCTTGGGGATCTGTAACTCCACGGAGCAGGTCGATTTGTTAACCATGAGAGAACATCCAGTTCATTGTACAAGTACTTGTATTTTACCGTTAAACAGACATTGACCCTTCATCTCACTTCAAGTGTAATGGAGAGAGACGTGTGGAGACACTTTTAACCCACATCAAGTGGTGTTACATGCATGCTGTTTACTAAGTGCAAGCGTTCCTTAAGCAGAATGGCAGAACAGGGCATGGCTTTACAGACAGGCCTGGTCTTGTGATATACACAAACACATACATCGCTGGACCGAGAGCGCGTCCCGGCACACAAAACAAGTGGATCACCCACCTGAGCTTCTGGCCACTAATCTATCAAGCACTTGTCTGGTATGCCCAGGTCTGAACACATACACTTTCTGGTCCAATTACTTGGTCCTACAGTTATATATTTAGTGAGGTTAACATTTAACAAAAAATATCAACTTTAACCTTTCCAAGATTTCCTTTTGGAATATTAGTATATCACAAGCCTGAGATGATTTACTAAGGGAAGCTATGAGCGTCTGATGTGTCACTGCCTGAGTAGACCTTTAACTTTCCTCAATATTTTATTGAAATCATCTATCTTGTCTAATATATGTGTTAAAGAAGCCTCATGACTATCACTATTGCATAGTTGCCAACTGTCCTGATCTCCCTGTGATTTGGGAGCTTGTCCTGGTGCTTCAGTGTCCGGGAACATGTCCCTGGGAATCGGCAGTTGCTTCAGCGCACCCTAACACCGTGTGCCGGCAATTGATGCTGAATGCCGGTATATAACTGCTTTCGAGTTCTGATCCAGATTTGTTTGTCACACTGTGGTGCAGAGAATGGTGGGGACTCCATTAATAAAACTAATAATAGCAGTTAAAAACTCACACACAGAGATGGAATCAAAATAAACATTTTAAGAAATATGCCCATCCAAAGAAAAAATTCTCAAAACACATGCACCCAAAGTTCCAGCAAAGATGCCTATCCACCATTAAATTGTGATATAGAAAACTCTAGCCACAATTAAATGATGAAAAGTAATTACTGCTTCCCAAACCATCAAACGGCTCCTTAAAGGGGGAAGTAACATGGAAACAATTCTCCATGAGTTCCCAGTGCTGCATACATTAACTTGGATTTATATCATTTTATTCCAATAAATTTCCTTTATCCGCAGACCTGGAGGCGGCCGTTGTTATCAGTCATCTGATATTTTAGGTGACTTTCCCTGCACTAGCTGATGCTTTAGGCAATCCTAATGAAATCTGTTCCTCCATAGACTTTTATTAGTCAGAGTGTCCAGCTGGGTGATTAAGAATGAGCCATTCTATTGATGAGCACAGGCAGTATGATAAAGAATCACTGTGTTTATCTAGTAGATTTCACATATTATTGTCCTAGGGGCCATCTACATCTTTTCTAAAACATCCACAGGATCATATTTTTGTTTGATTTTTTAAAGATCCCTATACCTCATTAATTTTCTTGAAACCAGAGGAAATGAAGTGAAATTACGTCATGATGATATCAGCAGGGGTTGCCTTCAAGTATTTGTTGAATTATTTTTAATATTAGAATCACTATTATTTTTTTTGATGAGGGAGAAACTATGATGATGATGGGGGAGGGTTCTGATGTCCTACTAGGAGCTCTATTCTAAAAGCGAATGCTCACATTTAGAGGGTCCGTTTAATGTCCCTGACACCCCCTAAAGAATAATGCATTTTAATATTATCCGTTAGTAACGTAATATGCATTCTGGCTTCACTAAACTTATTACACAGTTTCAGTAACCGTGGAGCTGGTAACGGCGGCCCCTGCTGACCGAGGGGATGCCGGGCTGTCACTATACAGACTTGTCATGGCTATCGTACATATATTTAGTACTCGCGGGGCTCGGTTACACCCCCGTAAGTGTGGCACAGTCCACGGGCACGGGGTGTTGTGACAGCACGCGCCTGTCGCTGGCACATGACGCTGGAAAGGGGCGGGGTTACCGCGACCTAGGAGATTGGCGCCAAGCGTGGCCTCCTGGGCTCCGGTGGCTGGTGGAGGCTGACTCTGAACCCCAGCCATGGTAAGGACGGGAACGTGCGTCCCGGTGTTTAGTGTTTGTAGTTTACCGGTAAACCGAAGGTGTCGGTTAGGTTGATAGGCGGCAACAGCTAATAATGTAACTCTTCAGCTGCCAGAGCGGCCTGGGAAGCACACGATGTAGCAGTAAGCACGCAGGACAGCTCCCCTCGGTTGTGTTACGGATCGTCCCGGGAAATAATCAAATATAAGAAGCTGCGTCTAAGAGCTCTGGGGCAATGAAAGTTATACAGGCCTATTCACTCACGTTACGTTCCTTTTAATATACATCATATAGTCAGTCAAAACTTTATCATCATAATCGCCATCGCCGTGTGGGAAATAGGAAAGCCCTAATGACGAATCGATAAGTCGGTGGAAGTATAAACTGCTCACATTTAGTAAATAGGGAATTCTGCGATAACTGCCCCAAAATCAAAACTTTGTTTTTTTTAATACCTTATAAAAAGTGTTATCTTTAGACATGTTTAAAAATAGTGCATCTTTTTCCCCAGCGCCAAATTTGCAATTTCACGTGTTTGACTATTTTTGTCACTTAAAAAAAACCAAAAAACTGTGTGCCGTAGATGATAAACCTGCTTTGCACTATCCATTAAAAAATAAATAAATCTGTTCTTCTCGTTGACCGGCCAGGTGTGCCTCACAAGGCTTCCTTCCCAGCAGCAGTTTGTGCACTGCAAGGGTTAATAGTGCATGGAAGACAGTTGTGTCAATTAGCGCAGGGTGCTGGCTTGTAAGTTACAGCTTCTATCAGAGGGATGGAATATCGTCAACATCCTGTGCAGGCGGCTCTGATTGGCTGCTTGGGTGTTGTCATGTGATCCATGCATACAGTAACTTGTATTTATGCTGGGTTTGTTTTGATCAAAACTTTTAGGGTAAAACTTTTATAGTACGGTGTCTGCGGTGAGCTGAGACAAAACAATTGTGAAGCCTTTACCCCACAGCACTACTAAAGAACAAGAAATACTCTGTGAATACTTAAATATCGATTATAAAAGCTGCAGCTGCCCTCGGTGTTCTGACAATTCTTGCTGCCGATTGTCTGTTAGAAGCCGGCAACCAGTGGCGGGAGGAAGGCGTTCCCCCTTTGGGATCAGTGGCGGGAGGAAGGCGTTCCCCCTTTGGGATCAGTGGCGGGAGGAAGGCGTTCCCCCTTTGGGATCAGTGGCGGGAGGAAGGCGTTCCCCCTTTGGGATCAGTGGCGGGAGGAAGGCGTTCCCCCTTTGGGATCAGTGGCGGGTGGAAGGCGTTCCCCCTTTGGGATCAGTGGCGGGTGGAAGGCGTTCCCCCTTTGGGATCAGTGGCGGGTGGAAGGCGTTCCCCCTTTGGGATCATTGGCGGGAGGAAGACGTTCCCCCTTTGGGATCAGTGGCGGCGGGAGGAAGGCTTTGCCCCCCTTTTTGGGATCAGCGGCGGGGAGGTGTCCCCCCTTTTTGGGATCAGCGGCGGGAAGGTGTCCCCCCTTTTTGGGATCAGCGGCGGGGAGGTGTCCCCCTTTTTGGGATCAGCGGCGGGGAGGTGTCCCCCCTTTTGGGATTGTGTGTGAATAGGACCCACACCTGCAGTTTTCCCTGAGCCAGCACGTGAGACGAGGATGTGACGTGCATGGAGCTGTATCCGGCCAAACACATCCCCTGCATGGGAATTAGCTAGGTGACAGGCAGGGCAAATGTATAAAGGAGGTCTCTGCACAACACCCCGTGCATTTACTAAAGAAATGGCGCATGATGTGAGCTGTCAAATAACTGTGCTTTGTGTATAGATGTTTTTTTTATTGTACTGAGCATTTGTAACTCTGAAGTTGTTATATACACGGGGTTCTTGTGTACCGTTGTTAATAAAATCTGGTAACGTAGACTTTTGCTACATGTTATTGGTTAGATGGTGCGATGTAACACTAGAGTTTGAGTTAACTTTGTTGCATTTCTAGACTTGAATAAATGTCCGAAGTTTGAGGAAGAACTTTATTTTTCAGAGTAACCAGTGATCTTTGTGGGTCTTTATTCCTTAATGATTTTTTTGTTTTTTAACACTCATGTTCGGCGTGTGTCATGGTGGCGCATCAGAATCCTAACCATTATCAATAATCTAATCAGTGTGCTATTTAGAGGCTATATAACACTATTTCTGCTTATTAAAGTTGTATTTTTTACTTTTTATTTTCTTTGAAGGATATCCGAAAGTTTTTTGGCGTTGCCCCAGTTGCAAAAAAGACCAGTTCTGGAAACCTTGATAAGAAAGAGAGAACAAAAAGTGTGGACGGGAGCGCTGGGCATCAGAAATCCAAGGATAATAAAGTAAGACTTTTATGAGTATTCAACTATATTATCAGTATCTCTATGGGACTGGTTACTTGATTTTGTAGCAATCGTCAAAGCAGGACTTGCAGTGGCAAAGGAGATTTTATCCGAATTAAGAAAAAAAAATCCGTTGGGGTCAGTAACGGTAACAAGGAAATGCAATTTCTATTTAATTTTGCAATATTTAGTAAACATGCACTAGATTGTAAGCTTGCTTGAGCAGGACCCTCACCTTTTTCTGGAAGTCAGATTGTTATGTTAAAATATTATGTCCTGTTTACTCATTGTATAATGCTGTGGGATATATAATTATAATAATGGAATATAATAATTTTTATATAAAATAATAAAAACGTTCTAAAACACAACTCTGCCCCAACCCCCATGTATCCCCAAAGCAGGCCCACTGCTTTCCTTGGAATCCATGAGGTGCGTATGTATATTACATTAATTTATATAGTAGCTCTGTTACAATCTTTTAACCCCTTCACCACAAAGCGCATACATGTACAGGCTCACAATGCATTTTCATTAATGGGTTAAAGGACAACTCGTCCGTAAGGGGTTAAAGTCATACACAATAAATCTGTTGCACGTGGAGAATACTCCCATTGCTGTTTGGCGATTATTCATTAATTGTATGTAGCACCATCATGCGCAGCAGTGCCGGGGAGGTGAACACTACATAAGGATCAGTGTGTAAAAACTATTGAGAACAATGCCCCAGGTTATATGTGGTGTCTCTTCTGTACCGTACTAATGTGTTGCAGAAAGGTTATTTTGAAAATAAAGGTCTGTGATTATCATATAGAACATTAATAATTAGTTTTAAAAAGTGCTCGGTGCCATCAGATGCTTACAAATGAGAGCGCAATAAAAAAAAACCCTCATTCTGTCTAACACTGCTGCATGAGCCGCATCTCCCGCACGTACTTTATTATTATGGTGTTTGATAAAGGATACGATGCTCGTTGGAAAAATATGCTTGTATCCAGACAGATATGTTTTGTTCTCAGAAATTCATCTTGATGGCTTTTATTGACACTGTTAGTAAGAACACGGCAGCTTCGGATTAACTGTCGTGGTTAAGGGCAGGTAGCCTTTATTATGGAACATCCTGTTAAGCCGGTCACTGACACAGTTTACAATAATATTTAATTTACTAATTGCTGTAATTTGTTCCATTAGAAAATAAGTATTTACTCCCGTTGACCTGTTTTCATAGTAACAAAGCCCGGGTTGACTCTCTGGGCGTTATCTTCTCTTGTGTGTCACAAACATTGTATTTGAGGCTTTCTGGGTTATTTATGGAGGATGGCGAGGCAATAACTTGATAGAGTTTTGGTTTTAGCTCTTCATGTCATCGTACGTACGAAAGACCAACGCTGGGATGAGAAGGGATGAGCGGCCCTCGTGTGATGCAGCATTCAGTGGTTGAGGATTACGCATTATACAGAAGCAGCCAAGCTGCTCTTATATAGTGAGATCAAGCGGTAGTGACCACAACCCTTCATTTAGTGAATATACCCCTTTGTAGGGCTTTGCTGCTTTACAGGTCATTCTAAAACATTCAGCTGCTAGCAATATACTTTAGTTTCTATAGCGAGTAGTTTAATCTGGTAACTGTATCTTTCTAGTATAAATCTAAATAAATAAAGTGCTTTGTTTTCATACACTTGTCACCTGAGAGGGCTAAGTTTCCCAGCATGCTTTGTTTTCATGAACATTATTTTACCATGTTGTACCAATCGTTTACACGGTTCCTGTTACATATCTTAGGTGTTCTTGGAAATGTTAACAATGTTTCTCTCTTCAGGTAAAGAGTCCAGTGAATGTTGATGACCTAAAAAAGAAGCCAGTAAATAAGAAAAAGCGGGTCATTTTAGACTCTGGTAAGAATGGGTTGGGGTCATTAAACTAAATGAGGCGTTTTTCCCCCCGTTATTTGTTTCACTTAATTTAGTGAAACAAGCTAATTTGGCTTACTGGCAGCTGTTGCCCGCTGTCAGATACTATCCAAAAGGTTCACGACTGAGCTCTGCTGGCATCTATCCTTGCCCTTGAAGTGCCAGCCTGGTCAACAAGCTGCTATGCCATGGGGCAAGAATTGGCAGACTGTTTTGGTTAGAAACATTGCCGAGTAGGAGGGAGAACGTAACACTTCTTTAAAGAGCAAAACGAACAAATGCCAGTTGTTCTTGTAAGCAGACGACCCAAATGCCTGCAGTGCAATCTATTCACACTCCAGTGTTTAAATGTTATCGGTATGTTGCCAGCCAGGTACTGCTATATGTAGGGAATAAAAAGACTTAATGTTTTCAGTAAACAGGATTTTTTTTTTTGTGAATGATACAGTCCAAGTACCTGATATTTAATGATCAGTGTCCAGGATTGAAATATCCAATTCAATGAATGCACACTGATCCGTGACCCCGGTTTTGATCCACGCTAATAATAATAATCTGTTTCCCTGGTAGATTCTGAAGAGGAGGCGCAACCTAATAAAAAATCTAAAACACCGCAGCAAAAGTCGCCCTCGCCTGTGCGGCCGGTGAAAACGCTCAAACCGGACCCGGTCTGCTATGTGTCTGACACCGGTAGGTAGAGGGTACGATACCCGCAGCGCTGCACCCTGTGCGAACCCGCGGGGAGAGCCTCATTTTATTTTACGTTTTGTCTTTTTCATTTTGCCTTTTCCGGAGCTCTCTGTACCTCTTTCACATCAGTATCGATTTATGTGGGTTTAGGGTTTAACGCACTCGGAGCGTAACCACCTGTTGAACTTATCTCTCTTGATTTGATTATATTAGGAGATTATGGCTAATGAGGTTGGGCTTTCTTCCTTTATATGTCTCATACCTTTCATACCCGGCAACGAGTAATATTTGCGTAGAGATGGCTGCGTGCGTAATCACTCTTTGGGAGTTGTGACGCTGGTGAGCACGGAATATGTGTTTTAATAACTAATCTGGGGTTTGTTCATTTGGCCTGGTTTTCAGGCCAAATAAAGACATATAAAGGAAGAAAGCCCAACCTCAGTGTTCAAAAAAAAAATAAATAAATAAATAAATTGTCGCATGCATATCAAAATCATGTGGATGTTTTCAGATTAAAACACTGGAAAAGGGCCTCTACCTTCTGTCTACTAATAAGCCCGATTTTATTGTTAAGTGGGTCAGTGTGTGTAGACAACATTTTGTACCAATGCCTTAGGAACTTGGGGAATCAGTATTCTGGCTGAGTGTGATGAGAGTGGTCCGAAAAGCTCATAAGACCATTTAAGAATAAAATATATTGATATGTTTAGGTTTTTATCGGAGAAGTGTTCTATTGTGTGTGTGTGTGTGTGTGTGTGTGTGTGTGTGTCACGTGTGGCTATATAAAAGCTTGGCTGTCCCTAAATTACTTGTGATGGAATGTGCGCCGGCTATGGGACCAGTTACCTTAAGTTCCTGTTACATGATTATGATCTGCGTGATTATTCCTCCCCATTAAGAGAAGGTGAGGACTGCAAAACTGTAAGCTAGGTTTGTGCTAAAATGTTAGATAAAATATACTGTATTCATACCACGTGATAAATATGTGGTGTGTGTGTGTGTGTGTGTGTGTATATATATATATAAAATTATTAGTGCAGCTTGTGAATCCTGCGTATTTTTGGTGTGTTTTTTGTTTTTAATACTAGGGGACCTTGGCTATCTTTCAGGCTGTTGTGCAAAATAGCCTTGATTTATGACATGTCCTTGCTTACTGTTTAAATTGGCTTGCCTCAAAGCGAGGGGGGTATAATAACACAATATATAACACGAGGCAGCCCTGGCAGAGTGTCGCATGCAGTGTAATAGTGCAGAGCTTTTCTTACTGTGTAATCATGACCGGCACAAAGTCCTCGGCCGCGGAAGAAAAAATTTTGGCTTTGGAATGTGACCGATGTACAGATTCGTGTAAAACCTGGCAGTTTTGTCATGCTTAGATCACGGGTGTATGGAATGTTTATTATATGCATGATATATATATATATATATATAATATATATATAATATATATATATATATATATATATATATAATATATATATATATATATATATATATATATATATATATATATATATATATATATATATATATATATATATATATATTGGTTGCATTTTGCAGCACTTCACCCGCCTGTTGCTGTGTGATGAGGGTTGTTAGGTGAGTTCATTGAACATGAAGCAATATGAAGGCAGCGCTTACAGTGAAGAGGAGACGCTCGTAAGACGAGGCGTTGAATGGCGGTCTCCTCTGTACCATGGATGTTCTTGGGTTGACATAATGCAAGCTTGATGGTCACAAAACCTTATCTTAGAAACGAAATATTAATATGCTGGTTATGCATAAAACTATTTTTGATGCAAAGTTTTACATCTGATACTGTTGCCATGGTGATGAATTGGCAGGAAGATTCCCTTGGTTGCTACTTTTAAGACTTTGCACCCGAATCACTATTTTTACATGTAACTCCTATTGTTCAGAAGGCTGGGGTGACGGCTGACAATATGGAGTTAAGAGTTAATGTAGATACCGATGGCGTGGGCTTTAGCTAACCGGGGTCGTTGGTCAAGGCTGTCTGGCGGTAGGGGTGGGAGGGAGATGTTTTGCTGTTCAAGGTTCCTCGATCCTAACCTGTTAAGTCCACAGAGATTAGAGCGTGTATCGCCGGTGGAGTCTAGCGGTAGCGCATGTTCTCTGCTGCCAAACAAGTGCCCCGAGCAGGCGGCTTATTACAAAGTGACCGCTGGCTACAAGTAATACGGTACGAGCAGCGACCTTTCCATGACACTATTAACAGCCCCACATAAGGTCCATAGCATCCCTCCCCAAAAGCAAAGAAAACACGCAATTCAGTAGGCAAAGTGGCGCTCGTCAGCATTAGCGAGTCCTTGTGTAAGACTGCATGCGCGGGCTGCTTTATATCATGTGGACGGATCTAGCCGTCCCACAGCTCCCTGTAGCCCAAATGTTTCTATTAGGTTATTTTTACACCTCCTACACAAGTCCAAAACAACCCAATTAACTGCATTTTAACTCTTTACATATTATTGCTGCCGTATTTATGATGGTCCCTTCACTAGGCAGCCGCCCCAAATATCTATTACGCCGCAGGGCTTGGTAATCCACTTTATGAACCTGCCAATACGGGCTTTTTGGACTCTGGGCCGTAGTGGTCTTGTTTGATTTTTGTGTTTTTTTTTTTTTGGTCCATGTCTGTTATAATACTGTATTTAATTCATTGATCTCGGCAAGCCGTGCGCCCGTCGCATGTTGTGATATTTCAGGGCCCGGGGCAGTCGGTACGAGCTCCTGCTTGGAGTCTGGTTTAAACATCACAAAGGGAGGGCGTCATTTCTTGGATGTGTTTATCTGGTTTATTTTGTTTTTAATGCGTTTTTGTTTTGCCCAAAACAGAGTTAATAATAATAATAATAATGGTAATAATTAATAATGGTTTTCTGCAGCCCTTCGTGAAACCGATTCCAGGCCTCCCGGGTCTGTGGAGGGCCGCTGGGTTACGAGAAACGCTCTTTGGTACCAGGGGGCTTCCGTGGCGCCTCTAATGTTCGTTATACGGTTGTGTCTTTGGACTGGAGCTGTGATTAGTCTGAGATCTTATGCGAAGGCATTCGTTATAATTGTTAAGTGTTACGATCTGTTTGTCTTTCTGATGTTTGTTTATAAGAAGGTCTGTCTTTCCTGGATGATTGGCCTGTTTTCCTCACATTATATTTATATAGAAGAGCGGTCTAATAACATTGTGACTCGCCAGAACTCTCCATCATCTGAAAGAAAAAATACTCTGTATGGGACATGGCCCACTCTGCTGCCTGATGGGAATTGTAGTTTCTTAGTAGCTTTAGCTCTGCTCCTTGTTTCTCCTTATACATTAATTATCTTCGTTTGATAAATATCGGGAGCAGAATGTCTGCGTTCAGATTCAGTCTGACTTACAGGAGCTCAGCCGCCAATGAGAAATTCCTCGGTACTAACATCTGTTTGGTAATGAGCCAGGGATAAAATGCTTAATAAATAGATGCAACCTTTTCCTTTTCAGACGAAGAAGACTTTGCACAGAGGAAGAAACCACAGAAACCCAAGGAAAATGGGACCTCCCTAAGCAGTCGCCAACACAAACCGAAATCTCCTGCCGAAGTACAGACGCCCATCAAAAAGCCCACGTCCCAGGAGAAAGCGTCAAGTATGTCTCTGCAGGATTACTTTGGGACGGACAGCGTCAAACGGTCAGAGAAGAAGCTGGTAGCGAGCAAGAGGAAAGAAGTAAGCCTTGTGTCATTAATGGAGTTCATAAGCTTAATGCGTCTCGATCCTTTGTATGAATCATATTATTATCATAGACTTACTTCCAAAGCTTCTTGACAAACTAGTCCCCGTTGGGTTAATCTACTGCAGTATAGCAGCTCTTCAGTAATCCCTTCGATGTAGGCTTGTGAAATAAAAGCCCACGCGTAATATGTAGTTGGCGCTATCCACATGCCCGCAGGGGACTTTACCCTGTCCACATCACAGCGCAAGGGCGTCAAGAATATTTATGATCTCTTATTAATGGATCAAAATTTGCAAAATCATGTCATGGATTCCTAGCCAAGAGATAAGATTTTCATATCGCAAGGAACGATGTTTAGTAATGAAACCTTACATTCCTGTCCAATTTGTTAATGTGGTGAGATGTATCATGCAAGCCTCCGTGTAGAATAAGCAGTGTGTGTTTTAATATGTAGTAAAATGTTGTGTTTTACTTGTATATGTTGTTCACGTGTTAAATCTGTGTGTTTACGTCACAGCCATGCGCGAGCACCGATGACTCCACGCTGGATGATGAGGTTATTGCTAAAGAGCTGCAGCTTGCAGAGGATTCAGAGGCGAGTACAACCCACAAACGTAAAGGAAATCTCTCACGGTGTAGAATGTCCTGCCACTTTTTAAAATGGATAATGATGTCATGGTTCCCGGCGTTACATCATCTCCTGCACTTTTTACCCTATGCAGAGGAGAGAGACTGTTAAATGAGTTTCATGTGTCTAGTTGGGTCTAAGACACTTTCAGCAATTGTCCCATCATCATTATAGAAATGTGGTTCGCGGTGGCAGAAAAGTAATGCAGCCGCTTTGCCACAATAAGTGATGATGGGGACACATTTATTCTCTCTGAATATTGCCTCTGATGGCTGGTAACCGGTGCTGTCCTAGAACAGCGCTTGGGGCGATTATTATTAAACTGGACTCCTAGATCCTCGTACAAAACACACAGCCGGCTAACGCTCTCTGATACCGTGTGATTTATAACACAGAATACATTCTAATAACCATAAGCGGGTTAGCTGAGCGCACGGCCGTCAGTGTTCTGTTACTGTGCGGTTAGGAACGGGGCGGCAGCGGGGCGCCGGTCCGGAGATCTGACGCAATCGAGCACTTTTTATCGTTTTTATGCAGTTCCCTGTCGGCGGCGTCCACTCGTCCTGATTCAGTTTGATGTGGATGGCGTTAACATTTCAGTTATTTTATCAATAATTTAGGGATTGTGTTTCTTTTTCATATAAAAGAAGTGTTTGCGCTGTTCTTATAAAGTTTTTTTTCTTTTCTTGATACGCCTCCTCCACAACCTCCTTAGTTTGCATTTTGTTCGTAATATTTTGTTTTGTGTAGTATGTTATTGTAATAACCGGTAACCCTAGACCTGCTAGTTACATAAAAATCTGGCGTCCACAGAGCTGTTTATGAAACCGCTTTCAAAGACCACTGAAATTTAAACATTAATGTAGTTTAAAGGTGTTTTTTGTGTTTTTATTAACCCCCCCCCCGCTTTGCTGGGGCATTGGTAATCTACACAGATTTCGGTGAGCTGCCCGTGGGTATGAGGAGACAATACTGATGAATGGACCTACAATTAGGATTTATAGCAAAACTAATATTCTTGGTGAATTAAATGGTGCTGGTTCACACCACTGAAGGGCAGGGAACATTCACCTGTTTTTCCTGCTTATCATTCTACTGCCGATTTCATATATATAATACATGTTAATGTTGGTAAGATTATAGTATTGTGAGTCTTCTTATTGATGTGTTTCTGGAGAAAAGGAAACATGTGAAAGTACCTTATGTATCAAAATAATGTTCTTTTAATATAATATGTGCTCGGCTTGTGTAAAAATACATGTTTACGTTTAGTTTTCTTTCTTCAGTTGGAAAGGCAGCTTCATGAGGATGAAGAATTTGCTCGTACGCTGGCAATGTTGGATGAGATGCCATCAAACAAGGTGTGAATTGAAGTGCTCCGCGTATTTAATGAATAATGATGACCCCCCATGTATTTTCCAGCCGGCCTGTTTCACGCATTAAAATCTGCAACAATGACATGCGTGTGAACATATTTAGTTTCCTTTAATGTTGTACGGTTTGTGGTGAAGTGGGTGAATGAAAAGGGCCACAGTCATCATAATGAAATGCCCCGGGTTGTCTACTTATCCTTTGGGGCATTTTTGTCCTGTGTGACCTACATCGAAGTTACTTTGCCAGCGTGCCGAATTTGAAACCAGTAATGTGACACTTGTAGTAATTGCTTCCTTATTTAAAAATGGATGAATCCCATTAAAATGTGGCCAGAACCTGCAGACATCTTTATTTGTGCCTTAGAGATAAGTCTAATGTTTTAGGTGACAGCCCTTATTTGCTTTACTTCTATGTTTTCAAAAGCATGGTTGTGACTGTTTTCTGTTTTCTTTATTTAGTCCCGGAAGAACAGCGGTGAAAAACCGAAAAGCAAAATAAGCCCAATCAAAACAGAAAGACATGCACATCCGATCTCAGGTAACTATTAGAATTACCGTGTTTGCTCGAGTATAAGACAAGGTTTTTTGCAGAGCAAATGCTCGTCTTATATTCCAGGTCGTCTTCTAATCAGACCTCAAATAGAGGTTTGACTACAAGACTAAGATCCTCCTCTCCGGCAGCCGGTGGAGGTCTGTGCGATGCACGCAGGCAACCTGGGGCTTCTATGGTGGAGCACCAGAAGGTCATGTGATGCCGGCACTCAGTCATAGAAGCCCCAGCGGAAGTACTGGCCACCAGCACCGGAAGTCTACATCGCACAGAGCTCCACCGGGTACCCCACTAGACACCAGGGAGTCTGAAGCACGGGTCACAAGTAAAGGGATACACTGGTAAGTTGGGGGGGGTCAATGGCATATATTGGTGTATAAGGCATATCTGGGAGGCAGAGTGGCTTATTATGGAGGCAGAGTGAAAAATAGGGTGTATAAGGCATTTCTGGGGGGGCAGAGTGACAAATAAGGCATTTCGGGGGGGGGGGCAAATGTGCATACATGGGGCAGAGTGGAAAATAAAAGGAAATAAAAACAAAAATGTAGTTTTTATTAAATATGAAAAAATAGTTTTTTTCCTAAATTAATATTAAAATTTTCAGGGGTAGTCTTATAATCAGGGTCGTCTTGAGCAAGTACGGGATTAACGATTCTCCTCAATTCGGAGTTAATGAAGTTGTTGTTTTTACAACTTAATCTAGAAAGTCTTGTATGATGCTGTATGTGGGAATCTGTTAATATTTGTATAATCAGATGGATCTAGTATCTAATCACTGATTCCTTTTGAAATATTGTTTGGGTCTCGTTCACTGACATTTACCAAATTCATTATTGAAGGGCCAGCACTGATTTAACTATGCATTGTACAGGGCCAGCTCAGTCCTTGCAGGAGACTTGCTCTGTTGGCCCTACAGAGTGCTGTTGTTGGGTCACCTGTTTATACAAACGTTTACCTTCTCGTTTGTTTTTAACTTCAAGGCAGGACCGTAAACTTGTCAGAAGACAAGATGACCAAGGGGAAAACCTCCGTGTCTTCTGAGAATAAAACGGCTCCTCGTGGTTCGCATTCTGAATCCTCAGCGGGAAATGCTGGAAAACCTGATAAACAGTCGCCTGTGAAGACCAGCTCCAAGCTGGCCATGATGAAACAAAAGGATGAAAGCCACCATAAAGATAAAGAGCAAGCTACCCCGGTGAATAAAGGAAAGACTATATCTCCAAAGAAGGAGCAGACTACACCCGTAAAAGTTTCTCCCAAGGCAGAGGTAAGAAAATAGAATATAACATTACGTAATATCAAGTAGTTTAACATATGCTGATTCCAGGGACTATACATTTTTCACAATAATTTTAGAATGTGTTATAAATACTGTAGTCTAGGAAATGATTTTCCATTCAGTCTTTAACTTGTGTTGTAGATTTAACAAGTGAGCATAACTCATTGCTTTCTCTTATTTTAAAGTCAAGTCCGGAGGATTCTGAGAAGAAAAAGGGCAATTATAAAGCCTATCGGAATTACCTTAATAGAGAGGGTCCTAAAGCGCTGGGCTCTAAGGAGATTCCTGTGGTGAGTGACTTGTTTGTTGAGGTGGCAGGAGAGTTGAGGACGAGATAAAAGACCGTTCGTTACCAATAATGCAATACGCACGGAAAGAACATATTGTGTGTTCCGAGGGGACTGGTAGAGATATAACCATCCAGGTGCCTCAGGCAGCTACACAGCCGGGATTTTCATTTATTGTTATTTCTTTTACTTGCCTCGATAATAACAACCATATATACATGTCTCTCTTACGCTTGTGAGGCTAAACCATCAATAACCCTCATGCGAAGGAAGAAATAATAGTCATTTCATCTAATATTCTGCTGCTGTCGTTACACTTGATGGCTTCTGTCACCATTCGTCTACGTTAAGAGCGTTAATATCTCGCTGAGTGTGCTGCCTATGGCGGCCGGGGAGAGCAGAATATATAACAGGGACAGATATGTTTAAGGCGGTTGTTACAGACCCAGTTGTTGCAGGTTGGGGGAAGATGTTTAACCGGTACAGAAGTTTCATCCTTAATTTATTTTTAATTTTTTTAAACAAAAAACCCCAAAAAGGAACTGTTGCAGCTATGGTTGGGATGTCCAAGCTAAGAAGTCTCTGCAACTCTTGTTATACTTACTGCTCCAGTATAAACCATATAAAATCTCCCACAATTGTACTTCATTGCTGTTTCCATATTTGCTTTTGGGTTGGCCTTTTTTATATAAATGTCTATTTTTCCATGTTAGGGAGCAGATAACTGCATGGAAGGCATGACGTTTGTGATCACTGGCGTCTTGGAGTCTGTGGAACGAGATGAGGCGAAGTCACTAGTGGAACGGTATGGAGGAAAAGTGACTGGAAATGTCAGCAAGAAGACTAATTATCTTATAATGGGCCGCGATGGCGGGGAGTCCAAACGAGAAAAGGTAAGTGCACATATTATGTTTATGGAGCATAGCTGTAAAGCCTGGCTGATTTTCACTAGTTACCTCACTCATACTTATTTGTGTGAGATAACTGTAACATCATGACAAGACGGCTTAAAGAAGCTTTTTAATATAATTCTGGTAGAAGTGACACAGTAGCTAAAACTGCATTCTATAGATGGAAATCATGCAGTAATTGCAAATTTTATTAACTCGTAACAGCATGGGTGGACCGGGGACCATTCAAGTCCTCTGGAGCTGCAGACGTTATTTACATTTTTAAATGTTTTTCTCTATTTAGGCAGAAGG
Source organism: Spea bombifrons (assembly GCF_027358695.1). Taxonomy (NCBI): domain Eukaryota; kingdom Metazoa; phylum Chordata; class Amphibia; order Anura; family Pelobatidae; genus Spea; species Spea bombifrons. Next base: position 20,269,020 of record NC_071087.1, on the reverse strand, counting down.
TTTTGGGACAAAGATTATCGACGAGGATGGACTGTTTAATCTAATCAGAACTCTGCCTGGAAAGAGGTCAAAGTATGAAATCAAGGCAGAACCAATGGTAAGCCCAGACTCTGACTACCTACGGTTACCTTCATGGACTCCTTTTAAAGGTCAGGTTGATACACTGTCTAATATTTGTTTTACTTATTCATGTATTTGAGTCCATATGTGCGATCCCACATCCTACTTTTTAGCTAAAAAAAAGAAAAAATGCTCACATCAGAGAAAACACAGGAATAATTGGTCTTCTGCTTAGTGATTCCTACATTTTTCTGTTTAATACTTAAGGTAAAGAGACTAAAAACAGAAAGAACACCCGAAAAAACTGATCAGGCAATAAAGAGGCCCAGTCCAAATAAGAAGAAAACTCCTGAAAAGCGAGTGTCCCCGCTAAAAAAAGAACCAAGTGTATCACACAAGATGGCAACGCCGAAAAGCGAGCCAGAGGCAAAGAATCTATCTACCAAGTCCCAGGATCTCCAGCCAAGCGGCAGCAAGTCCGAGAGCCTGCTGTGGGTGGATAAATACAAACCGACCTCGGTAAAGACGATTATCGGACAGCAAGGAGATCAGAGCTGTGCCAACAAACTCATAAAATGGCTTAAAAACTGGCATAAGAACCATATGTCTGACGAGAAGAAACCCGCCGGTAAATACACATCGTAACTGGCAGTATATAATATACTGTGTCATACTATATCACGCAGAGATCGCCTGTTTAGGGCCATACTTTATTTCAAACCTCTCTGTGGCCATGTTTTATTTTTCTCTCTTTTGTCATTTCCTCTTTAAGTTAAAAGGCTGCCAGCAAAGAAGACTAAAGTAACTGAAACGCTGTAGTTTGATATGTTTTATTGTTGATAATTGGGGGTCGTTGTGAGTCTTATTTCTACATTTTGAATTTCAGCAAAACCTAACAAATTTGGAGGAAAGGATGACGGGTCTATATTTAAGGCAGCCTTATTGTCTGGTCCTCCAGGTGTCGGGAAGACAACAACAGCAGTCCTCGTATGCCAGGTAAATAGTTTTAATCCATTGTTCCACAGCGATGCTTTTTACAGATGGTCATATTCCTTCCAAATATCCTGAACCACAAGGAGAAAGCATTAAGGAGGTACAGCTTCTACCTAGATTTCGAGTATCCTCTCGTTCACTCAGGTATATCGGTTAGATAAATATGCTGGCATCACTAAAAACAAAGATAAGGAGTTATTGTAATTGGTGAACATGTTTAAGTCATAGTAATGAGCTGTATGAAGCTGATGTGGTGTTTTATGGGTAGATGGTATGAAGGACAGACCTGGAATCCTGTGTACCTGAAGACAAGCTCTTCACTGAATAAAGAATCTAGGTGCCATTACTCAAGGATTAAAAAAAACCAAAGATCCGGAACCATATTTTTATGTCCGTGTCAAGTCGTCATTAATATGGGGTGCTTGTCACCGAAATATTAGACTTCAAAGAAACCGGTGATGGACTGATGCTGATGTCTATGTTTTAGTTGTCCATTTGTTCTCTCCTTACTGCCCATTTACCCAACAACCCTCATGTTAGTGAAACAAACCTTCAATGCAACAGTTGCTTACAAAGGAAGGGAAATAATTGATGTTATCTGATACAGGGGCGTACCTAGAGTATTTGGCACCCGGGGCGGATCCTGTATATGGCACCCCCCCACACACACACTTTAAAACTACCTGGCCGAAACTGAATATGACCCCCCCACACACCATAAAAAATATAACACTTTTATTTAAATTTAAAGTAAGTAACACACCAAAATAGGACAAAACAATTAAATAACAATATATATATATATATATATATATATATATAATTAACAGCAATCACATTCCTATCATGCCCAGGCATACCCAGATTCCAGGAGGCACTCGCAGACTTGGCATGATAGGAGTATGATTGCCCTATCTACCCCTTCTCGCTCCCTTCTGCCCTATCTACCCCTTCTCACTCCCTTCTCCCTATCTACCCCTCCTAACTATCTACCCTCTCCCTCTTTGAAGTTCACTTACCTTTCAGGAGTCCTGCGGTGGGGGTGCAAGGCCTCTGTCTCCCAGCTCTGCCACTGTATGGAACAGTATAGAGTGATGGGAGTTATGATGTACTTTAGAGCATAATTATATAATGAAAAATACATTGGAAATGGTACAGCATAACACCCATCACTCTCACACACTTACCAATCCACACGCATACCAATCCACACGCATACCAATCCACACACATACCAATCCACACACATACACCAATCCACAAACACATACCAATCCACACACATATACTAATCCACACACATACCAATCCACACACATACCAATCCACACACACACGCCAATCCACACACATACGCCAATCCACACACATACACCAATCCACACACACACACATACCAATCCACACACATCCACACACACATACACCAATCCACACACACACACATACCAATCCACACACATCCACACACACATACACCAATCCACACACACATACCAATCCACACACACATACACCAATCCACACACACATACACCAATCCACACACACATACCAATCCACACACACATACACCAATCCACACACATACACCAATCCACACACATACACCAATCCACACACACACACCAATCCACACACACATACCAATCCACACACATACAGTAATCCACACACATACACCAATCCACACACATACTAATCCACACACATACACCAATCCACACACATACACCAATCCACACACACACCAATCCACACACACCAATCCACACACATACCAATCCACACACATACCAATCCACACACACATACCAATCCACACACACACACCAATCCACACACATACACCAATCCACACATACACCAATCCACACACATACACCAATCCACACACACACACCAATCCACACACACACACCAATCCACACACACACACCAATCCACACACACACACCAATCCACACACACACACCAATCCACACACATACACCAATCCACACACACACACCAATCCACACACATATACTAATCCACACACATATACTAATCCACACACATACCAATCCACACATATACTAATCCACACACATACACCAATCCACACACATATACTAATCCACACACATATACTAATCCACACACATACCAATCCACACATATACTAATCCACACACATACACCAATCCACACACATACACCAATCCACACACACACACCAATCCACACACACACACCAATCCACACACACACACCAATCCACACACACATACCAATCCACACACACATACCAATCCACACACACATACCAATCCACACACATACCAATCCACACACATACCAATCCACACACATACACCAATCCACACATACCAATCCACACATACCAATCCACACACATACCAATCCACACACACACACCAATCCACACACACACACCAATCCACACACACACACCAATCCACACACACACACCAATCCACACACATATACTAATCCACACACATATACTAATCCACACACATACCAATCCACACACATACCAATCCACACACATACACCAATCCACACACATACACCAATCCACACACATACACCAATCCACACACACACACCAATCCACACACACACACCAATCCACACACACACACCAATCCACACACACATACCAATCCACACACACATACCAATCCACACACACACCAATCCACACACACACACCAATCCACACACATACACCAATCCACACACACACACCAATCCACACACATACACCAATCCACACACACACACCAATCCACACATATACACCAATCCACACACACACACCAATCCACACACATACACCAATCCACACATACCAATCCACACACACATACCAATCCACACATACCAATCCACACACATACCAATCCACACACATACCAATCCACACACATACACCAATCCACACATACCAATCCACACACATACCAATCCACACACACACACCAATCCACACACACACACCAATCCACACATATACACCAATCCACACACATACCAATCAACACACACATACACCAATCCACACACATACACCAATCCACACATATACACCAATCCACACACATACCAATCCACACACACACACCAATCCACACACACACACCAATCCACACATATACACCAATCCACACACATACCAATCAACACACACATACACCAATCCACACACATACACCAATCCACACATATACACCAATCCACACATATACACCAATCCACACACATACCAATCCACACACATACCAATCCACACACACATACCAATCCACACACACCAATCCACACACATACACCAATCCACACACATATACTAATCCACACACATACCAATCCACACACATACCAATCCACACACACACTAATCCACACACATACACCAATCCACACACATACACCAATCCACACACATACACCAATCCACACACATATACCAATCCACACATACACCAATCCACACATATACACCAATCCACACATATACACCAAACCACACATATACACCAATCCACACATATACACCAATCCACACATATACACCAATCCACACATATACACCAATCCACACATATACACCAATCCACACATATACACCAATCCACACATATACACCAATCCACACAGATATACCAATCCACACATATATACCAAACCACACACATACACCAATCCACACACACATACCAATCCACACATATACTAATCCACACACATACACCAATCCACACACATACACCAATCCACACACATACACCAATCCACACACACATACCAATCCACACACACATACCAATCCACACACACATACCAATCCACACACACATACCAATCCACTCTCACTGTATGCTTTCCTACCTTTCCTCTTTTCTCCTTACAGCCTCTTTTTCCTGCTCTTCTCTCCTCTTCTTCTTCAGTTCTTCTTCCGGGTCAGAGGGCACGGACAGCGGTGGGCGCGGCTTCAGTGTTGTGCGCCGGGATCTGACAACAAGCCCCGGCGCACAACAGCTGTTGCCGCGCAGATCGCAAGGGAGCGGTATCGGAGGTCTTTAACAGACCTCCGGCTCCCTTGAGTGATTTTAAGCCGGGTTCAAGGGAGATCCTTGAACCGGCTTAAAATCACTCAAGGGAGCCGGTGGTCTGTTAAAGACCTCCGATACCGCTCCCTTGCGAGCCTGCTCCTCCAGCGGCGGACATTACTGTCCGTCTCTGGAGGGGTGCCGGGTGCCGGCAAGTTGGCACCCCCCTGATGAGCGGCACCCGGTGCGGACCGCCCCCCCCGCCCCCCGCTAGGTACGCTACTGATCTGATACAGTATATGTGGATATAGCATTCTTCTTGGTTTGGATTAGGAGCTGGGCTATAGCTACGTGGAACTGAATGCCAGTGACACTCGCAGTAAGAACAGCATGAAGGAGGTGGTGGCAGAGTCGCTCAGTAACACCAGCATTAAAGGATTTTACTCAGGTATGCTCTGTACCAAATACTTATCCAGGATGGGAAAAAATACCTTCCAGCACAGGCCCCCAGCCTTTGTAAGGCCATTGTTAACAGATTTCTTTATTTCCCGTCAGGGGCTTCAAAATCTGTCAGCACGAAGCACGCCCTGATCATGGATGAAGTAGATGGCATGGCTGGAAATGAAGACAGGGGAGGAGTACAGGTAAAGATTACGACAGCCTTACATTGAGACCATTTCTGATGTTACATTTTTTTTTTTAATGGTAGGAACCTCAACGTGATGCCGTAACACTTGTTACCATTGTCTCTCTCCACTTTTGTTTCAGGAATTAATTGGTCTGATCAAACAGTCTAAAATACCCATAATCTGCATGTGTAATGACCGAAACCATCCCAAGATCCGGTCCCTGGCAAACTACTGCTTTGATCTTCGCTTCCAGAGACCAAGAGTTGAACAGATCAAGGTTTGTTTTGATTTACTGATGGAAACTTACTGACTAGGAAACTGTCCTTTATTGCATTATTTTGTCACACGCAAACTTTTCCTATTTTGCCGTTAACTCCACATTTATAATTTGTATCCTGTAGGGCGCCATGATGTCTGTGGCCTTTAAGGAAGGATTAAAGATTCCACCGCCAGCCATGAACGAAATTATTCTTGGGGCAAATCAGGACATCCGCCAGGTGAATGCTTTTAAAATTGTTACATTGTGTGAATTTAGCTTTACTGCATACAAACACCTGCCTTATATGTTCTCAGGTGCTGCATAACCTCAGTATGTGGTGTTCAAGCAGTAAATCTTTGTCCTATGATGAAGCCAAGAGTAGTGCCAAAAATGCTAAAAAGGATATTAAAGTGGTAAGGAACACTGCGATAAAATTGGATGCGTTTTGTTTTCAGATCTTGGGGTTCTTGGACTGAAACCGTCTAAGATGTGATGTTGGTTTCTTTTGCTCGTGTACCATAATACAAGCTGTTTAGTTGCGACATGTGCTGGTTTTCTAGGGTCCTTTTGACGTGGTACGGAAGGTGTTTAGCAGCGGGGAGGAAACAGCTCACATGACTCTCATCGATAAATCGGATCTGTTTTTCCACGACTACTCGCTGGCGCCTCTCTTTGTGCAGGAGAACTATGTCCACGTAAAGCCTGCTGCGGCTGGGTGAGCGTCTACGGGTCTTTCTTGTGTTTATTGTGCACGGGCTGACTGGCTAAACCAGCCGTCTTTGTATTTTGTATTTAGTGGAAACGTGAAAAAACACCTACTGCTCCTAAGCAAAACAGCCGACAGCATATGCGACGGGGACCTTGTCGACCGGGCTATTCGGAGTAGGCAGATCTGGAGCCTCCTGCCCACACAGGTATATACGGTTTCTTGCCTTTTGCCCCAGCGGATAGGATTTTGACAGTTACCCATTCTTTTTATCACTGCTAATTTAGTTTGGGTATCCAGCGCTTCCTAAGACTTGCATTTCTTTCATTTGTTACGGGCTGCAGCATAAGTTTAAAAATATTAATTGCTAAAATGTAGAGAACACACAAATGGCAACGTCTACTCCGTTTGCTGGGCCGTAGCATCCCTCAGGCGTTGGCTTCACATAGAAACAGTCTGTCCTGTTAGCCCCCTGTTCTGTTGAGGCGGATGGATGGATGCCATCAGGGCTGTTGCACTGGGAGAACATTTACACGGCCTCTTGATGCACGTGATGGGGTTACTTTTAATCTAAATGTTAATGGAACCTGGCCTTTATAGTGGTCAGATATGGATTGATATGGCAAATTATAGTTTTTTTTTTTATCACTAGAAAAATGTGATCCAGAACTGTGTAATTACTAATGAAGGGACCACTTGCGAGATTGTTGTTTGTAATACTGGCAAACAAATGCAACAGAATTTTATTCCATTTGTTTCTTGAATGATTCGGTTTACTTGGCATTAGGATTGTTATCGCGCGTTGACAATTATGTGTTTTAAATTGCAGGCAGTCTATGCCAGCGTGCTGCCCGGAGAGCTGATGAGAGGCTACATGTCTCAGTTTCCTAACTTTCCGAGCTGGTTAGGGAAGTATTCATCAACAGGCAAACACGATCGCATCACTCAGGAGCTCGCAATGCATATGTGTCTCCGGTAAGAGGCTTGTGTCGCCTTCTATGCTTAGTTTATGGACCCTGAAAAATCTGTATACAAAGGGATGTGCCTAGGATACCCGTTATTACGCTGAGGGCCAAACTGACAGACAGCAACCTTGGTAGCGTGGTTACAATGAGAAGAACATTCTGTATATACGTGGTAATCCACCAAACTTTTACCTGTTAGGAAAAACGGCTGCATGTATTGTGCATGGGCTCCCCAGCCGCCCAGGGACTAAGGTGGGCATCGTAGATGCAATATGGGGTAGAATAGACAACGCTTCAACAGGTAATAAAAAATGGTCCTAAAGGTAAAGGTTTTGATATAAATATACGTCCAGGCATTTCACTGATTTTAAAAGATTTAGATTTGCCTTATTTCGGCAAATCTAATCTGGTTTTATCTTGCCCCCCCGTCTATCTGGGCCGAGTCGGGTATTGGCTGCAGCCCAGTGTGGCTCCCTTAGCACTAATTTTAAATGAGGATTTGCTTTACTTCATTATTTTCTGCTCCTGTTCCGCAATACATGTGAAACAGATGAATTTTATAAGCGGGATCTTTGTATTCCAGAACACGAACAAGCAAGGTGGCTTTGAACTTGGATTATCTGCCTTACATGAGGGACGCGCTGGTCCGGCCCCTGTCGGAGTCCGGAGCGGACGGTGTGCAGGAAGTGGTGGATTTTATGGACGCTTACTACTTAATGAAAGAAGACTTTGATAACATTATGGAAATTTGCAGCTGGGGAGGAAAGCCAAGTCCTTTTTCGAAACTGGATCCCAAGGTAGAATATTTAGGAATTGGAATCTTGCGTACTAATGGTAATAGGGTGGCCATTTCTTACCCGAAAACATTGTGCAGCCCGGAGCTCACTCTGAGATAAAACAAATCTCTGACCATCGTAGGAGCTGTATTGTTAGCAGATGATAGGACAGAGAATGCCATATGACTATTATAGTTAGACAATGTATAGGTAAATCTGTCATATGAATCACTGGGCACTTCCTTGTAATTTGAAGCGGATCAGAAATATCCGTAAGCTGTTAAGATATTGCACTGGTTGTCCGTCACGTTGTGAGATGAAAGCCGTGATCTTTTCTCCCAGGTTAAAGCTGCCTTCACCCGGGGCTACAACAAGGAATCCCACCTGACTCCTTACTCGCTACAAACCGTTAAGACTTCCAAACGGGGAGCTGCGCCAACACTGGACACGGAGTACAATGAAGAGTTAAACACCGAGGAGACTGAAGAGAAAGCAGATGACATGGAAACAGATGCCATGATCAAGGTGGGAAATTTGCCACGTTCTCTTAATGCATTATTTTTAATGTATTCTTATGTAACTATATTTCTTCTTCAAAATATCATGTGCAGGATCAATAAAATAAGTTCGAATCTAACCCATGCATATTTACATTTCCCTTACTTTATTAGCCTCTACCACTTCTGCCGGGAGCCTGTTCCACTTAACTGCTACCCTCTTTATAAAAGTAAAATGGATCGGACTATATAGAAAAGAGGGCTGGAGTGCTGTAGTGAGACTGACCCACCCCTTCTGCATTGTGTGCTATATTGGTTCTCTACATTATGATTGCAGTCGGTTCCGTTTGCTCCAAGCAGTTGGTGGGAGCTTTAAATCGGGGTGTTATTCATATACTTCTGTGTTAATAATAATAATAATAATGTTTCACCTACTGGGAAATAATATCGGATATGAAAACAGAGTGATGGCTTAAACACCAAGCGCGTTGCAAACCAATAAGACGTTCTTAGAGTAATTACATTTTATATTTTTGTTTGCAGGCAAAAAAGGCGAAGACTTCCAAAGCTTCAAAGTCAGAAAAAGTTGGGGAGAAAAAACAAGCAAAAGCTAAAGCAAAGAAAGCCAAATGATTCATTTAGTAAGCGAAGCGACTTGGCTCTTGTGTGAAATGTCGCGTATCGTTACATACAAAAGCGGGGGAGGGCAGCAAAAGCTCCACTTTTTAACTGGGTCAGCATCTGATCTGCTTCCCTTACCCCCCGAAGCTTGTGGCCAGGATATATGATACGATGCGGGTACATCACAGGCGTACATCTTACTGTATATACGAGAGTCAGCCTGCCGGCTTCCATAGTGTGCTGGAGAGTTTCTTTTTAACGAGTTCGCTTATATCCGGGTGCGTTTAGGAACCCAGGAGCTGGAGGAGAATTGAACGTTTCGGCTGCATGAGTTTATTTTTTACTATGCAGATCCACCCCCGGTGAGCTTCTCCTGCGAGGGCGCCCGAGTCTGCCCCTCGGAATAATGTATAGTTACATGATAGTTACGTTCCTCTCTCCAGCAGATTTACAGGTGAATAAATGGACCTGATGCTTATTTTACAGAGCCTCGCTCTGTATGTACATAGAACATATTAAAATAACATTTCCTTTTGTATTATACTTTAATATAACTATAAATCTTCATTAAAATTAGTTTAACAGAAAACCTGTTGACTTTTATTTGTCATTTTTGCTTATTGTGTTTATTGGAGTAATTCCTCTCCGAATCATTTCCAGTGCCCTCTGCTTCAGGGCTTCTACGTGATGTTTGTTAAATCTTAATCAGCCTCTATTAAAGAGCCACAACCACTTTCAAAATGGACTGAATACCACAATCATTAGATTAAGTTGAGCAAATCAAACCCTTTTTTAAAAAAAAAAAAATGAAACAAATGTTAGATACTATTTAAACCTTCCTTTACCTGGCTTCTTGTGATAGGGGTTGGTACACATTGCAAATTACTGATTCCTCTGTGCTGGGTTCTACATCAATGTTTACACCATAAGTAAATTGAGGGATGTGTGCGGCCATCCATCACGGGCACAGAGGTTGGGGTACTCTGTTATACATTGACACGCCATGAGATGTTACGGCACCCAGCAGTGCACATCGGCTCGCTGAGCCTAGAGGTTTCAACTTTAATGCTCTGTAAATATGACATCATCAGGCAAAGGCTGCAGCGCCAACCATCACTGTCACTCGGGGTAATTGTTGTTTGTGTGATTTCCATTCAAAACCTACATGTAATGTACATATTCCATACCAAATCTTACATCACATTTTTGTATCAATAGCTAAGAGGTTTAGTGACCCCACTGATTAATAGGAAGATAAACGGTTGGAACTTTTCTGAATAGCTTTTTAATATCTTTATATACGGTATTTGAAATGGGTCAAGCTGGGTTTTCAGGAATGAACTCGAGTGGCTGCACAGAGCCCTAACCTCCACCCCATCAAACACCTTTGGGATGAGTTGGAACGCAGATAACTTTAAAATGATTTATTTGAAACTTTTACATACGGTTCCTCAAATTGCTTGTTTGTCATGATCCATAATTATACAATAAATAGGTTTAGAAAAATACATAATTACTGAATTATATAAATATATATCTTAAAAGCCTTAAACACACAATTCAATGTTCTGATAAGGAAAGACCTAGAAAAAGAATGCGGACTCGTATGAGAAATAAGCACAAAAGCAGCACTTTATCAGGTCTGTAGAGCTGACTGACTGATTGATTGAACTGTTCCTATAACATCTAATGCAGAGTTATTTAAACTGCTTATACCAGTTGACACCCATCTGAATTTTTCAATTGCCCCATAGGGTGTTGACTTTGGTTTTTATGATCCCAAGCTACTTCCTAGGACTAAGGGAAAAGGCAAAATTTAGTTGGAAACTGGTACATATATGTGTAAGATAAAGTGTACTCTATTAGACCCACCTCCAATCCTGCTAGACATGTGGACTTTAAAAGCCCATCTACCGATTTCCCACCTTGCCTACAGGTGAAGGCATCTACTTTGTGGCCTTGGTCCTGAGGTTCCTGCTGACCCTGATTAATGGTGTGACCCATGGTACTGGTCAATTAAATAATCCCTTCCCCCAAAGAAGGAGGCCAAGGATGAAAGAGGTACAACACCCACTGAAGGTGCTTAGAACTCAAACACCTCAAATAGATGGGGGGGAGGATACCGACGGCAAGCCTGCACGGAAGAGATTGGTACCCTTTAGTAACTATCTTATAATACCAATGAAGCAAATTTACACTTTTGCTAATTTAACCTCAGTACACGTGGGGATGGAGACATGTAGCAGGACCAAGGAAAATGTTTACCATGTAGAAATAATGTACCGTGGAAGGTTACCCCTGCTTGTTGACTAACCCCCCCACATTACACTATGGGGAAATCAGAAGATGCTGTGCGAGTGAACAGCGCCTTAAGAGTCCTCCTGGTCCTGGCGGAGAAATGATGAGCAGTCGAGGACCTTCTTCAGCTGGCTGGCAGTTACTCTCTCCGAGCACATGGGGCACGTGGCTTCAGATTCAAGCAACCTGATCGGGTCAGAAAACACTGTTATTGTACATGTCATACTCATGCAAATAAGCGCACAGATTGCACGCATGTGTCATACAGACACCCCCGTTACACCGTTTGCGGTTGTTGTCTGATGGTCTCACACTGTATATCTGGCTGTTAGTAAACCCCTTCCAGCTTACATTTTAAACTCTGTGTATAACGCTGAGAATTCGCAGTGAGGGCAAACACACCAGTCCTCCTTGACCATATGCCGACCCTACGGAATAAACATACAAAGACACGTTGGGTTATTATGTACATTATCACAGCTTAGTGCATCTTCAGACATGCTGGGAGGGTAAGGAACCAGGTTACGTATTTTCTATGTGGTTAAAAGCAGAAGTTCAACCTGCCAGGCTATAAAAGAAAAAAAATGCCCTTCTATTCAAACAGCCAAGATTTCCCGTGGCCTGCAATGTGTTTTTCATGCGTCGCTGCTCAGCTCAGATATGAAGAGGGTGGCAGCCGGGTACATCACATTCCCCGGTGTAAACATGCTGTACACAGATACCAGGTGGCCCTGGCTGGACAGATCAGGAGGCCGCTGATCAACACATCAATAAAAACACAAGCAAAATGTATCGTTGGTCCCATAGCTTCATTACATCATTCAATGAGCTCAGAAATCCAAAGAGAGGAGGTGATAAGGTTTTAACCATTTGGGGGCCGCTCTATGTATCCAATAACAATGTCAGTCTTGTTATAACCTGCACATCTGCCATACACTGCTACTCTGGCTGTGCAGAGTCGTGTACTCACAGTGGTAATACAATACGGGAGGTTATTCTTGCAGCCCGGACAGAGAAGTTCGCTTTCTGGGAGCTGGAAGCCACAGAATGGACACGAACTGGTGTCTTCTTCCACCTCTGTGGTGTCAGGTCGCCTAAAGAACAAAGCACCGGTAAAAAGCCATGATGTGCCTCCTACTACCACCATAAGGTATAGAGCGGAATTGTCCACTTTCTGCTCACCTAACCATCGATTCAATCTTTTTCTTGTACTTGATGTCTATTTTGTTCCGATATTCTGGTCTCATGAGCATGGCTGCAAAACTAAATGCAGACTTTTTCAGGCCTGCTCGGTGACACTCAATCACAGTAGATGTCAGGATCGGGACGATGTCTGATGAAACAAAGAGCAAGTATTCAGATCACCCTGCACCCAATTTATCAGAGCGATACGGTACAAAGATTCCCACTAAATTCCCCAAAACACACACTATATACCGCCCTTGCCTAAAATGGTAGGGGTAAAACCACAATGCCCTGTAAAGTCCCCTTGTCTGATACGGACGAATCTCCATGGTGCGATGGCTGGTTAAGAACCCTGAAAATTCAAAAGTTCAGATTCCACCATCTAAAAATGAATAGGAGTTACAAATTTCTGCTCCGACCACAGTTACTCTAACGCTAATTCACGACCTCTTTGAAAGGTAGAATATAAAAAATTGGTCATAAACAGAACTTTTATACAATTCGTCATAGAAACCGTGATAACGAAATCCACAGAGGTGAACTTTACGTGAACAAGTCACAAAGCTGCTTATCGCAAAGGGAAAACTCACGATGAGTGAGTGGATCAGTTACTCGCGGTGTTTGGGTAGGCATTTTTGAAGAAAAATAGTCAATGTTTAAGCCTTATTACACATACACATTATATATAAATGCTCGCGTTTAATAAATACTCTGTGTGTGTTTCATGCCTGTTGTGTTATTTCAACCCCCAATAATATTATAAAAGGATCTGAAACCCAGCGGCACGTCCTGCCAATACTCACGAGAAGGAAATTTACTAATATTATTTGCAACGCGTATCAGCATGCGGGCTCCTTTCATATGGTCTCCGCGTTTTACATGGATCTAAAAGAAAGAAATTAGGGAGAAAATGGGTAAAAAATACAAATGGCATTTTATATCATGTGATGTTTCTAATGTGTGAACTTCAGATACTTCCAAACACCGCGAGAAATCTCGTACCAGTGGAGACGCTAAAGGACCCATAATTCTCATTTACTGAAAACTTATAGATAATAATAAAAAAGACAAGACCAATGACCGATTAACGTGTGAGTCCAACGGGAAGAAACAGGCAGACTGAATGGAATGAGTGGTTCTTATCATCACATTCTATGCATTCGTCCAACAATTCCATAGTCATTGTAGTCTGGGGAACCCATGTGCCTCTCTGCCATCAATAATAAAGCTGCCATACGCAAGCAGTGCTTAACGCAACATGGCTTTCACTTTTAAATGGAAATATTAACGATTCCTCATTCAGGTATAAATGAACTGCTCCAGCCAAGTACAAGATTCAGTATACGAACATCCATTACTAAATAATGAATCTGCCGGGCAATGAGCATTCATTATTATTGGGACGGAACATGCAAGCCACTATAGTTACACAACTAGTAAAGCGGACACAAGTCCATCTAAACGGATATGTTGGTTGCCCTTCCATTGGTCTAGATAAAAGCCAGGGTGACTCTGCTAGGACCATGAATAGTATATAACGGGGTTATCACAGACTTTTTAGTTTGGCTTGAAATCAAGAAAAAAAAAACAATGAATTCTTAGGATGTAGGCCATTCAGAACCGCTGGAATACCTTTACTAAGATATAGCTGTGCAGGATCATCAGGTTTGTGGCCATTTCGGACGGGATCTTGATTTTCTGGGTCCTCAGTTCTGTGTACATGCTGAAAAGGACATCGTGCGCATTTCTGTAATTACCTTTTGGAAGAAATAAAAGAAATCGTTACCGGTAAATACTTACAGAGAAAGTGAACTTCAACTCATGCCTTCAAGTCATCCACGTATACACAAAAGACAGGTCACTCAAATTCCAAGACCACGCCTTGGAATTTTTATATATAGAGAATTTTATTTTTTTTGTAGTTTTACCCACATCTGAATCTGTTGGCACACAAATGTAAAGAAGTGTCACATCCCGCTAACAATAATGAGAGAAGGAGAGAGAGATTGAGGGAGAGAGGGATCTGTACTTTTTGTTTGACTGTTTTATCAGAGTTTATTAGACGATCCCTTCACTCACTTTGACTGAAAATACTATTTTTGTTTATTTCTGATTTTACATTTCTTCCCTTTTTAGCTCTTTTAAGACATTTATAGTAATTAACTATTAACTATTTGTGTTCATCCAGATTTCTTTTCACTGTAATTTGAGGGAAAAGGCAAGTAAGGGGTCTGTAAGGTTCCAGCAAAGAGATTTAACGGCCAAACAAACAACGTGCTTTAAAATAATGATCATTAATGTTACAGAGTGGTTTATCACCCGCTGCCTTACACTGACGGAGAACTCTGGACAACCTACCTGCTGACTGCTCCTCCCTTGCAATTATTATAGCCGTCCGGGCAGCCTCTCTGTACTGTCTCAGAGCCATGTACAAGCGGAAGAGATATTTCGCATCCTGGGGACAAATACAATAACATATTAATAAATATAATAAAACATGTTAATAAAGGCACATGAAAGATTGCTACAGGTAACTGCAGAGGATCACGGAGGTAACAATGTTCAGACCCATTTTTGTTTGGCTTAAGAGGTAAAATCTATACTCAGACACATGCAGAGTTAGGTAACTAGAATGAAACACAAGCATGGTAAGACCATAATAGATTAAATACGTCCTGCAATAAAGGAGTTAGAATAAGAAACATTTGTGAATGGCAGATATGTGCATGATTTTAAAACTCTGCATTAAGTTTCAGACTTTTAGGAGGACAGACGCTGGTTAGGGCTGTTTTTTTGGGGCAATAACCGCTAAAATACTGTAGAACTGGTACCTTTGGCATCCCGTCACTCTCACCCATCAGATAGTCAATGAGCTGATTGGTCAGGAGCTCATCCTTCGCCTGTCCAACCTATCGGAAAACAAAGTTAATGGAAGGGATAAAAGGACATGATAGTAAATCGGTCAAAAACGAACCAATATTTATGATTTTAAAAATCAGATTTACACTGCTTAAAATTCCTGTTCCACCATCCCTAACGTTACCATCCTGCGGCACTGAACGTAAAAACCAGGTGAGTCATTTTCTGTGAATAGACATGTCCTGCTTGTAAGTAAACAATGTTCAAAAAGCAATAGGGATGGCATTTATACGTGTTTGTGGAGCGGCCCCCTACCTCCAGCTTCTCCGGACACCTAAGGTAAGTCTGGGCTCAGTGCAGCCCCCGTTAAACGCGGCCCTATTTATACAGCTGTACAACCTGTCTAGTGATTCCTACAGACTATGATTTCACCAACTTCTTATACATTTTCACAGTTCTTTTAACATATTTCTGCTATTAGTTTCAGAATTCTTAAAAAAGCATTTACTCACAGTTTCAATTGCCATTTCTATTGCCATATTTTCATCAGTGTTTGAGCATTTTAAGAAGTGTTTCAGCGCCTGTAACAGGAAAACGATGTTAGAAACGACTAACACAACAGATAATGATTAATAGCATTGTGATTCCCGAGATTACAAAATAATATGATTAATATCGTATGTATGTATCATTTTTCTCACTTACTCTTGCATGTTGCCCACAAAGTAAGAAAAACTTCCCTGCTTGAAAATGATTCTTCTCTCCCTCAAAATACAAAGCGATGCTTTGGTAATCTTCATTACTGGTGTTCTCGGATCCTGTATAAAAGCACATAAAGGACTCACTACATTCATGCTTTAATTAAATGTCACCGATGGATTTTCTGTTCTGTAGTTAAAGAAAAATGGATGTTTCGTCACAGTTCTTTCCTTTGATTGGCCCAACATAGAAAAAGATGTAAAGCTATATTTTTATCTTCGTTGGCCTAAGTTATTATAATGGCTTTTAGTTCTCTCCCTTCTCCCAACAAAGACAGACCCAACTAAATGGAGAGAAATAATTATGCAGATCCTGACACCATCCATGGTATCCACGTTTCTAATATAAATATAAAACTTACTGTACCATTATATTTCGTTTACATACACATACAGGTAGGAATATCTGTGACTTGGCATAGTCCTTCAGCTTGGAGACAGTAGAATGAACACAGTTTGTCTCCGGCCGGTGGTTTTAAAATGCGGCGTTTCTTCCAAGATGTGCGTAGAAGTTTACCGGTAACCGGCGGTGTACCTACCTATAACATCCGCATAAATCTCCATCTGGTTATGTTGCTGGGCCAGCTGGAAAGCCTCGTCGTTACATTTGGACATCACCAGGAACTGGATGGCAGAGCCGTAGTCGCTGAGCCGCAAGAAGAACCTGATTTGGAGACCCCGGAAAAGGAAGACGCAGGCACGAGGCCAAACTTGTATTAAACAGTAAAGGTTCAGGTAAGTCTCTGACCATACTAGAGGCTAAACTTGTTTACATTGTACGCCACGTTAATTGAGACGGAAAAGGTTATATGTATGTTGGGACGCTTTTTACAATGTTGTCTTTAAGACGACAATATATACTGGTTGAAAAATAAAGACAACCAAACAACCAAACCAGCCACAAGCAGCACAAAGTGACAATCACATGATATGTGTTTACAGGGACCCGAGTCATATCCCGTATTTACTCAATTCTAAAAAGACCCCCCCCAAAAAACTTGAATATTAATTTAGGAAAAAAAAGAAGTAGAGTATAAGACCACCCTATAGGAAAAAAGATTTACTAGTAAATTGATTCACAAGTAAACTATTTTATCATATTTAATAAAAAGTATGATTGAGAAAAATCTTTTTTATTTTTTCCTTTTATTTGCCAACCTTCCCCCCAGTTATGCACATCTGCTCCCAGGCTTGCCACTCTGCCCCCAGATATGCCTTATACCCCCTATTTGCCACTCTGCCCCCAGATATGGCTTATACCCACCTATATGCCACTCTGCCCCCCAATATGCCTTATAACCCCCTATATGCCACTCTGCCCCCCAGACTTGTCCCCCATGCTTCAGACTCCCTGGTGTCTATTAGGGGCAGCCGGTGGACGTCTGCGCGATGTGCGTGGACAACTTCCGCTTCCACCCGGCATTTCCGCTAGGGCTTCTATGACTGAGCACCGGAAGGTTGTATCACTGGAGTGCTGGCAGCAGCAGAGGTTGCCTGCGTGCATCGTGCAGATGTTCACCGGCTGCCTGAGAGGAGGATCCGGGTCCCCTGCAGCGATGCGGGGTATCTGGACCTCAATTCAATTCATTTGCTCTGAAAAAAGCCTTGTCTTATATTCGAGCAAATACAGTAATTATTTTTTCCACAGCAGATTAAAGTACATGTATATATGGTATAAATTGGGAGCTTTTGGAAACTGAATATTTTATTGATGTAAATTTAGCCGACTTTCCATGAATCGAATTTCCACCAAATCCTGCCATCTGAGCAGCCTCCGGCATCCCGTTAACAGACTGCTTGTTCCATAAATCCCAGACAGTTACTGGAGTAATGCCAACCAGGCACACAACGTGGGTCAGTTTGAAAATTAGTAAATAGATTCCGAAGGGCAGAGTCCAGTCCCTGAATACTACGCAGGCCGAAACATTTATATGATTACCTGGCAACCATCTTGGCTCCCTCAAGAGACTGCGTCTCCTTCACAATACCCACAGCCTTCTCGGGATTGTTTAAGTGATCCAAGTAGATTCGGATCACATTATCCCAGTCTTTGGCAGTTTCATACGCTAGGACGGCTTCCTTATACCTAGAATAAGACAAGATACTTCACACATCATCCCCACACCCTCACAGTAACGTTGTTTCTACATGGACCTTATTAGAAAGATTTAGCTAAACTGTTTCTAGTAGAGGCATTTCTATAAGAAATGTAAAAAGCACCCACCTTCAAAATAATAATTCAAAATATAAAGAACATTTTAGCTCGGTGGTACTTCATTCAGTGCCATTTGGGGCTATAGACCTTTAACCTAAAACATTGAAATATGTTCCCCGTGTGGACACAATCCAATCCAGAGATGCTGAATGTACCAAACGCAGCCTTCATCTCAAACTGCACTTAACTGGAAGCTTTATATCCAAAACTTTCAAAACTTCCCTCTAGTGGCTTACATGCAATACTAAAAACCCTAGTGTTTCCTCCAGCGTTCTCACCGTCCATCTGCCTCCTTCGCTTTGGCATACTGTAAGTGAATCTTTGGAGAAGAGACATTAGGAAGCAGCTCTCCCACCTTTGCCCTGAAAATAAATAAAAAACGGGAGTGATCATACAATAGAGATTCATTATTTGGGAAGACATAGAACACAAGCCACATGGCTCCCCCAATACAAACATCCAATAATAAAGAAATAAAACATATGGTATATTCCAGGTCCCGAGGATTGTGAAGAAAAAGTCATTCTGCTGCAAAGTCTGATCTCACATCAGGCGATAGAACTGTCGAGACCGGTTTTCCTAACTTTCTAATGGAATTACTTTTTACACATTACCTGATCTAGGGCTAGTAATTCATCATTGCAAAAAACATGAATTCATCATTACAAAATAACACATGATTTTTTAAACCAGTCCAGGGCCATCTAGGATATCACACAGGCTACAAAACACATTCAACAAATTGTTATATATCCGACTGAACAAAGTGAAGCTTCCTTACCAGTTCTTACAGCGAATATACACAGAGGCCGCCTTGTCGTAGTATTGCCCCTTTTCGTACAGCTGGGCCGCTTCTGAAAATTGCTGTTGTGGAACGAAATCATAATAGTTGTATATAACTGTGTTTTTCATTAAAGGCCACATTTAACATATTAGCGCAATTTCCGCTACCTTCATGCTCTCCAAAATGGCCGCGCAGTCCTTCTTTAGTAATCGGCTGGGGTGTTTGAGGGCCTGGTTAACTCCGCGGCGGATGTCTCCCATTCGGATGGACATTCGGGCTACACCAGCTAGACATGTTTCATCGTGCTCCAGAAACTGGGTGGCAAAACAGATTTCAATTTGGGGGCAAGAAGACAGTCAGCGAAAGAACCACAGACAGAACGTACATAGTTTACGGGGTTTAACAATTACCAACATACAGCTTGTCTACCTAGAACGTTCATCTGGTCTCATGCAGGGAATACAGAGCACTGTACTTCAGGGCACACAATACAACCCCATAAAACACTTATCCCCATAGCTGAAGTAATAGGTTTATTAACCTGCGCAGCAGAACATATCGCACTCGTGTATTACATGCTAGTATAGTATTTGAAGATGAATGGATTAAGACCAGCATGACGCACAAATGGATTGTTTTATCTTATCCATGTCACATGGGAGAACTCGGACAGGTTTCTACAGTATGAAGGACCAAGCTGACCATGCATAGTGTGAAAAAATCCTACTGATTTAACTATACATTGCACAGGGCAAGCTCTTTCTGTAGCAGAAGTTCACTGGGGTTTGTCCTTCATAATGTATAGTGAAATCAAGGAGTTGAAACCACAACTCTCCTGCAAACCCCTTTGTCTTAGGGTCTTCTATTGTTGTGTGTGTATATATATATATATATATATATATATATATATATATATACACATACACCATATTCTTTCTCACTAGGGATGTTTTTTCACAAAATAGGGACATTAAAGTATAGTTGGGGTTTCAGCCCATGAACTTTATGAAGCATTATGAAGGGCCATTCCTAGCCACCTCCTGCAACAAGCGCCGAGCTGGCCTTGGACACATACATACCTAAATTAGTGAGATTTCATGCAACTCGCCTATCTAATCTATGCAATATGCAGGGCCAGCTCAACCCTTCTTATCGGAGACACTTGTCAGAGTTTTCTTATGATAAAACAATGTATACCTAAAGTAACCTAAACCTAAAGTAATTTGCGTGCCTGGGTTGAGTTGGTATTAATCTATAATTTCTATGATCCTTAACCAGCCTATGACAGTAGCTGTCCGAGGATCATATAAAGCATAGCCGACGTAGTGCAGATCGGCCTTATATATTGGATTCTCAATGTGACTGCTCAGGTATGAAAATACTTGTGGCCATTCTGGATGAAATGTTGAAAGTGTTTGTAACAGGCCTCACCTTGTTGTCTCCCGTGATTCCTTTTTCATAATGAGCGAGTGCATTCACATAATCACCCCTACAAAAAAACAAGTGCTTATTGATCACTTAAATCCGCAGTAAAACAGTGTTTTTATTGCTTGTATCTATCATTTTTTTATTTGTGCGGTCAATGGCACAATTACTAAAAAAAAGGCACTAATATTTGAGAGAATTAGAAATAAAATTGTATCAGGTCAGCCTTTCTTTATATATAGAGCATAGCGAAGTTAGTAAATTACCAGGGCCGGCCCTACCACGGAGCAGAGTGGGGCAATTGCCCCAGCAGGCGGCACTTTTGAAGAGGCTCGTCTGCAAGCCCTCTAGCTCGGTCTCGGTGCCGGCTTGTAATGCTGAGTGCCGGAATATATGACAACATATTCCGGTGCTCAGCAGTGAAGCAGCGCGCACCGTGGCAGAGCAGGGAGAATCGCCGCAGGACTGCTGAAAGGTAAGTGAAGTACAAAGGGGGTAGATAATAGGGAGGGAGGAGGAGGAAGGGTGGATAATGACCTCTGACGTCGGCAGGGGGGGGTGGTATTTTAAAATTCGCTCCAGGCGGCATTATCTCTTGGGCCGGCCCTGTAAATTACTCTGATGTCCTGCAAACTCATATGTTTACCGAGAACACCATTATGTATTCAACATTTTCTGGACTTTAAAAACTAGCTGATCTAGTAATGGAAACCTTCTTCTGTAACTTGCAATGGCAAAGAATGTTGCATTTGGACAAACACAGTGCTTTATAACACAGTAATGATGTAAGTGTGATCGTTATCGACTGTGAGAACTCACGTGAACTCCAGCTGCATGGCGTACTCCTTAGAAATGAAGGGAATCTGGTCCGGTGCCAGGCGTTTGGCCAGCTGCAGGGCGCTGTCCCAATGCTGCAAGTCCCGTCTCACCTGCACAGGACACGTATCGGGGGGTGAATGCCGAGTTACTCAAAACTTCATAAACACATCCACGCGAAAAAAAAATAATAATAGAAACTACTGACTTCAAGTGCATCAATCCATAAAGCATATATAAAGAGAGGAATAGTCATTCCAATTGGAATGCTCATATAGCAAAGAGGGGATGAGATACATTTTTTTTACTATATATAAAAAAATAGGGACACTATCTGAAAAGTTGATCCAATGGGTAACAGGGGCACAAAAAACATGGGTGAAATTAAATGTTAGTACCATCCCTACCGAGTCACACAAGGGTTAAACATTATGCATGATAAGACTATTACTCAGCAGCTACGTTAGATGAATTTCGTGACCCTTCTGTTTTCCCGTTCTTGCTCAGATTCTCTCATTTTCATATTATTGAACTAATTTTGTCTTGTATATTTTTATTATGTCATAGTCATAGTGTATCTTTGAAAAAGCATAACATCACAGAATTGTTATTGAAATTGGAATATTTTAGAAAACATGATGTACTATATATGATAAAGAACAATATGGAGTGTGTGCAAAATACCCCAAGTTATCACACACACATATATAGCGTGGCAGATAGCAATAATTACCTCAAGGGCACAGATCGGGCTGCTGGACGCCAGGTACAGATCCTGCGCGAGGTTGAAGTCATTGGTAAACATGGCAAGATGTCCTGCTAAAAGGTTGTGATCCTCTATACCCTGGAAGAAAAGTACTGCATGTTGGGGTATGCGACTATTAAATTCTATTGAGGCAGAATATTCAGAACTTTATATAATAATTAATTAATGTCTTGGGGTTTTTTTTGCTCCATTTGTACCTTTATCTGTTCGAGGGACATCACCATGCCGACATTTCCGATGGTGCGGTAAACTCGCACAGCAAACTCGACGTCCATGTGATGCAGACAGGCTCTCGCCAGCTCGTTCCAGCTAGATTTATCCCCTAAGAGTTTACATATCTCCCACGCGTCGGAAAATCTACATTCAGGCAAAAAAAAAAGTTTCATTTCGGTAGGACAGTAATGTGCCGGCAAAGGAAACTCTTTACCCGCCACCTGTTACATTTAGGGGCTCTGCTGATCTCTAATGGGTCTATGGCTCATTCGACACAAACATAAGACCCATTAGGTCAGTCTAGTCTGCTTATAAAAACGTAAGCTCTAGCTGAGCGAGCGAGCGTGGGCCTCAGCCAGACTCCATATTAACATCGCTGTAAAGAGCTACCAAGTGCGGGCTGAAGCCAACCAGACTCAAAACGGCTCCTTTCCTTTAGTATGTTGTTAAAAAATGTATCGTTACTTAAATTTAAAAAAAAATCCCTTTATCAGTTAAACTGAAATTACTCACCATTTCGTAAATGTAAAATGCTTTAAAAATAGTACTATGCGTCAAGGCTGGGCTTCATCAGGATTTTGACTCAGTTAATTTAATAGGACATTATCTATAACCCTTCATTTTATGTGAACGTTTAAAATGCATTTAGTATATGATTTTATCGCTTCATTTTTATCTCCACAAAAATACTTGTGAAACAAGCTTGGAGCCACCGTAAATCATCACTGATGTGAATCACAGAACTTT
The DNA here is from genome assembly GCF_027358695.1 of Spea bombifrons. Classification (NCBI taxonomy): domain Eukaryota; kingdom Metazoa; phylum Chordata; class Amphibia; order Anura; family Pelobatidae; genus Spea; species Spea bombifrons. The sequence continues at coordinate 20,245,387 of NC_071087.1, read as the reverse complement.
ATACACTTCGGTCAGCAAGTATTACCAATATTACCTCGTAGATAAAGTGCATCCACAATTTGCTCAATTCCATATAGAATTAAATTAAGAAAAAAAGGTCTTAACTCTGCTAGTTCTTATGTTGCAGACATATTTATAGCCCATCTTTTGAAGGGTTTTTATTAAATCATAGCACAGTTTCAAACACATTGCTTTTATATGTGAATATTAGACCAATATAATTGAAGATTTCAAATCACTTCAAAAACGTTTCATGTCAAATAACACAATCGCCTTTATTGAAAACAAAACCGTTTTGGGGAATTTCTCTTACCTCCGCAGCATTAAAGACTGAGTTAGCATTTTTTGGAGCTCCCCGGGCCCTGCTTCGCGGATATTGTCGAGAAAGCTGTGGGTGCTGAGATAGACGCTGCTTAATTTCCCACTCTGAGTCTGACAAGTGAGTTCGCCATTATGGAGCAGGATCGGCTTGTGAGAGAAGGGGAGTTTGGTGCCGCCTGCCAAAATCACTTTGGAACCTATAGAAGATACACAAATTTAACGGCGAGATATACGGCTTTACGTGAGAATAATTAAACCTTGGCGAGTTTGTAATACTAACCTGTTCTTAGAATAGAATCGTATACTATAATGGTGGATATATAGGTAAGTCCTGGGTATTTAAAGCAGATCAGCCCACAGTTTGAGTGATTACTGGCCCAGGAACCGAGTTCTGGCACTGGCCCTGTTTGCTGTAACGCCAGGCCCGCAGAACAGAGCCGTTTCATCTGCTCATTCCCAGGCATCACCCATCTGTCCTTACAATGCCCACAAGACCAAAACTATATACCCCAAACACATAATTCTTAATACAGAAAGCAACGCCTTCACACAAAAAGCAGATCATACACTTTTAATGCCCCTGACACCCTCACTATAGTTATGGCGATTCACAACATTCACAATTTTTTTTTACCTTGTATTGTGTCCTTATGGAAAACATATGTGTATATTTTATCATCGTCATAGGCAGCAAAGACACCCTTATCCATTGGCCAGTTTTCCCATAAAATGCCTTTAATGGTAGGAGGGAAATTTGGGACTTCATATAAATTATTATTTAGCTGCAAATAAAAAAAAAAAAAAAAAAAAAAGGTTGATTATTTGCTATTCATATATGTACATCTAAGTGTAATATATATATATATATATATATATATATATATATATATATATATACACACACACACACATCAGTCTTAGTGTCTGTGTATGTAATATATATACACACATACATACATACACAGACACTAAGACTGATGTGTACATTGTATTCCTCTCTCCATCACTAATTAGCTGTGTGATGATGTGGTTTTAACATTCAATTCCAAATAATGCGTATGGCAATCTGAATCGTCATTGGACTTAATAAGACTTATACATCTAAGCAGCAAACGCACTAGTGAGAAGTTCGGAATAAAGACATTTATTTTTCTTACAGAGCAATACACAAAACCATCAGCCTTCTCATCAATTAAAACCAGTCGTGTTCCAGAGGGATTGGGAAAGACCTTCTTCACGCTCACATTGTGCCGATACTCATTCACAAACTGCCAGTCTTCCAGGTAGAAGTATTTGATAAGCCCCGTCTAAATAAAAAAAAAGAAGAGTATGATAGCAATACAATAATAAACTATACATTAATGAATGCGTGGAACCGTATAGCTGCCAAGGCAGCATCCTTTAACATTACTGGGAAGTAATATATTACAATATATTACATCAAGGATTGTTCAGATGTGGAATTCACTGCCACAGGTTGCTGTTTCAGAAAATTCAGACAAAATCTACAAAAATATTGCTTACATTTCTAGCTAAAGCAGGCAACCTATGTAAAATCGTAAATAAAAAGCTACCCATGTTTATCCTGTTAGGGATGTTGTTAATTAGCATCACATATGGCACACAATACCTCTTTTAGAACATATCTAATGTGGCAGTAAGACAAGAAAACACTTACATTTGTCCCATAAATAAGGAAATCTGAAGTCAGACAATGGCACAGAATCCGATACGTATCATCTGTTTTGGGGAAAAGCCGCGTCTCTCTTTCCTCCTGATCTAAACCATCGCTTTCAATCTAAAGTGAAAAAGAGGAAACTGTCACATCTTTGAGGCTTTCAAAAAGTTCTGTGCGGCAAATAACATTGACGGACAATCTCAACAGAACAAAAACCTTGCGGGCTGTGATAAAGCCTTAATTAAAGTGCATGTGATGGCTGGAAAATCCAATTAAGCATGAAAGTGTTTTGGATGGAGACCAATTAGCGTGATTGTTACACGCTATAATAATATAATATTATAATATATAATAATAGGAACACACCAGCAGGAAGTGCATTGTAACAAAACACATTAATTACCATGTTTAATGACCTACAAAGGTATAAAAATATGTTTACTATAGAAAAAAATCTAGGGTTATGTGTAATGAATACCTCTTCTCACAGAATTGTTTGATCCTGAATCCAGAAACTTTCCTAGAGTTCAAGCGTGGTTATACATTTTATTATCACAATTATACTTGCCTATGCCTCAGGCATATTAGGTTTCAGACATTTCTTGCCATACAAAGCACAGATCACATGGATTTTGCAAGAGTTTTTGTTTGCGGAGCTTACTATCCATCATATTGGACAACAGAAAGTATGAATATCAGTTTATCTGTACTTACAAACACATTCTAAAACCCACAGTCCTGATACAAAATCCTTACCATATGAAGCTGAACTTTTCCTTCAAAAAGAGCGGCAGCGTAGTCTGAATTTAAGCTCATGCTGGCAACAGATCCCAGGTACTCCATGTCCTTTAACTTCTCTACCCCTACAGGGGGCATAAAACAACAAATATTACTGCTGAGTACCAAGCAATTATGTCAATAACACACTGAATGCAAAAAAATGAGGTTTAGATGAGAATGCCGCAAATTCTGGATCACAGTCAGAAGCGGCCTTTAAAATCTGCAGGCTCTGGAACAGTCAAATTATCCATGATAAACTCAGTTTCATTCTTTCCACATCTAGTAATAACCTACGGTAATAGCAGGTTTCAAGGAAAAGTCAGGCTTGCTTACCGTTTTCAGTGAGAGCGTAAAACCAAGCGCGGTTATTCATTCCTACAGCTAAGTGATACGGACCAACAGCCACGAAGTTCGGCTCTACTTCAACCGAAACCACGATTGGTAGTTCCTGTTTGAAAAGCAAATTCATTGCACAAAAGATCAGGAATTATTTGGGTAACTGAGACAAAATAAAGAGTGCAAAGAGGCACTGGTAGCTATCAAATGTGCTGTTCCCATTTTCCTGCTTAATACCATTTCACTTCTGTGGACTACACCCTCCCCACGTTGCTTGGTCCAAACAAACCAACAACCACCACGCGCCGACCAACAACCACCATCACCCACCGACCAACAACCACAACGTGCCGACCAACAACCACCACGCGCCGACCAACAACCACCACGCGCCGACCAACAACCACCACGCGCCGACCAACAATAGGAAGACAGGAGACTTCTATAGGAGCCAGCAAATAAAGGTACAAACCACACGATGCACACAAATATTTAACTGCCTACGAATAAGCACTAAGACCTTAGTAATAGTTTACTCATATAAACTATACTATATAATCAAAGAGCATAAAACAAAGTCAACAACTGCCACGTACCCCGTCCACATTGTTGGCTACTGTCACCTCGAGAAGAGAGGTAAGGTACGCAATTTTGGTACCACAAGTGTCCCCAAGGATTGGAAGCTTGGTCAGGAAGACATTGAGGGAGCCTCGTTGCGTGGACACAGCCAGTAACTGACCATCGTCAGTCCAAGAAAGTTTGTCTAGACCTAAAAAAGATTCAAAATCAGAATGTGGGACACGTATTAGATTTTCAGTTATGGTTTTGAAATGAAAGCTTTCTAAAAGGGGAAAAGCTGTGTAGTTATTAGTTATTTGCTTGTTATAACAAGTGTCCTCCTATTGCCTGACCTATTCCACTTGCACAATTATCAAAATAATCAAGCCTTGTTGATTTTGGTATGTACATACATGTTAATATTATTTAAGCATATTTATTATGCGTCTTTCCTTTTGCTTTTTGGTGGCCACGCTTTAAATTATATATACGGTATTTATGGCATTATCTATGGCCTGCAGGGGACTTATCTAGCATTACACCTTACCCTACTTATTTTATTTATTTGGTGTGCATTTTTGAAAAAAGAAATATATCACAAACAGGGACCAAAAAGGAGAAAAGTAGCAAATATATTTAAGAATATATTTAGCCCAAATTTTCTATTAAAAGAACCCCAAAAGTTATTCTATCAATAAATATCTTGTATGTAAATGCATTTTAGAAAATACAAATATTTTATAGATGTTTATGACAACTGCACAACATCATTACATGAAAGATACAACAGTTTAAAGTACTCCATTGGTGGAAGAAGTCATCGGTGTCAGAAGAGTAATGGGCAGCGTATGCGAGGTTTAATAAATGGGCAATATTAACCTCAATTCTTCCTCAACATTTTAAAAAGAAAAACATTAAGTGGTCTGTTACCTTTAGTTTCATCATCCAGATTTATGATGGCGTACATATCTTTAAGTTCCGTCAAGTCATGGATTTTGATGCTAGAATATAATAAAAATATTAGTGTTGCACGTGACAGCATAGACACAAAAATACAACTCAAAAATTGAAGATTTGGTTGTGCACAAAACACTCCAATATACTAATTAACACAGTGTATATACAGAAACATACAAAAGATTATCACAGAATACTGTAGTCTACATAAACAGCTTCATAGGTAAAATAAAAATCACTACTAAAAAAAGATAAATATAATGGAACTTGAATACTGTTCCATTATATGATAGGTCAGTACATGGTCTTTCAAGGGAATTATTCATCACACAGACTGAAAAAATCACAAGAGGCCGCATCTGAACAGAATAGTGCGCCATCAAACTAAAAGCTCAGCCAGCTATGTAGACTGTTTCTGGGTGCTGGAGTATCATCAATATTAATGATAAATAGACTTTAAAAACACCCTTTTAAATATTTTCTTGCACCATGCAGTGTTTCTACTCGCTTGACTCCATGCGTCTCTATTTGTTAAGCTCATTACTACCCATCTATAATAAACATATATAGAAAAAAAGTCACTTTGTCCACGTCAATAATTTGCCCAGTGGCTTACCAGTTGTCACCGCATGACGCAGCCTTGTTTAGCGAATGCGATATGGAGATACTTGTAAGGTTATCATTATGGTTGTGCGCCTGAAACAGCTCCTGGCCAATTTCACGCATATGTGTTGAAATCACAACAAAAAATCCAAGAGAGAACCCGATCATGATGTAACCATCACCGTACCTGTTCAGAAATATGAAAGAGAGAGGTTTATTAGCGAAATACTGCACGATACTCCAGCTTATGTAATATTTCCATTTCATTTAATCGAAAGTGTGGTTCTTGCCTACTGGAAAATGCACATTCCATAGTGGGTGATTTACAACAAATTTGGCTAGAAGCTAGATCTATAGTCATGGCTGCCTAGCTTCTGGGTATTTTTCAAGCCCTGGTCTTCTGTAAAGCCCTGACAATCTAATTTAGTTTAAAACAAGTAACGCAATCCCTACATGAAAAAATGTATTTAACAAGAAATGCCATAAATAAAAATGCGTAGAAAACCATTTAAAGGAAAATAGTCCTTGCACTAGTTGGCCTAAAATCCATCAGGGAGCTGAATGTGCAGCATCTTGAAGATATTAACAACTAAAACAATCGTATGCTCCGACAGATAAATGAAGCGTGCAAGCAGCCCTCATACTTCATATGTATAGCGCTCTGTGATAAGGCTAACAATGAGGGATCCACAAAAGCTATAAAGAAAGCCTCTGAACCTCTATTTTCAATGGCGCATACATGTTAAACTATTAATATGCTCCCCATGAGCAAAACCCTATTGTTACTCCAAGTACATATTAAAAAACTGATAAAGTGCGGGATGCAAGAAAAAGTATAATAATCCAAATCCCTATACAGGAACTGCTGCAGCTTTTACTAAATGATGGCTACATGGATGAAAACTACCTATAGCTTGTGCTTCTGTTTTGTAAGTGAAATTGGTTTGGAGATATTTAATTTAAACGGTTCATAGAACCAAGATCTGCTTCTCATAGAGACAGGGTGGGAGTTATCTGATCAATTTTCTGCACCCCCCCCCCCCCACAAAAGGCTGCCGGAACCAATTAACAGCAATCAGCAAATTAACCGCAAGGAAAGTTAACTTATTGGGGAAAAAAGAACATAAGAAAGAAGAGGGAGTTATGATGCCTTTCCTAATGTGGGCTTTCGTTACTCACCATCTGTGTGATACTATGGAGCCGTAGCGCTGCTGGAACGCCAATTCAATTGGATTGTCTGGATCGTTAAGATTGAACAGAAACAACGTTTTCTTCCCCACAACAACACTTATCTAGGGAGAGGTTATGCATATGATTAACAAAAAATACTTTCAGAAACAGAGCTTATGTTACTGTAATTTATTGCAATTCCGATCATATAGGCCTTTTCATTAGCCATTTCATGGTAGGTAGGCCGTTGAAATCATGTCCTTCCCGTAGGTAAAAGTTAAGTGTTTGGTAATGAAAGCGTTACATGATTATATTGAAAAATATCAATAAACATAGCCACAAGATGTGTAGTAAACCTAGCCACACGGCTACTGAGCCCAGGGGCCCTGTGCCCATTAGAAAACGGTCTTACTGTGCTTTCTCCCGGCGATGTCCGCTCGTCTGTCTTCATCACAGAAAACTGTATATCACTGGGCTCGAGCCTCACCGACGTCTGTGCCATAAACAAACAAAATCACATTTTTTCATAGAAATACCCTTGAAACTTGCCTCTGATGACAAAAGTAGACTAACAATTCCTGCATAATTGGTATCTGCCATTATTTATGTATTGTTTGGAAAATGCATGAAATCTGTTTAGTTTAGAAAAACGTCGCCTCAGAGGGGATATCATAGCTTTATATAAATATATTCGGGGCCAATACAAACCATTGTGTGGAAATCTGTTCATAAACAGGACTATGCATAGGACACGTGGTCACGCGCTTAGACTGGAAGAAAGGAGATTTAGTCTAAAGCAGAGGAAAGGGTTTTTTACAGTAAGGACAATAAGGATGTGGAATTCTCTGCCTGCAGAGGTAGTTTTATCGGAGTCTGTACAGACGTTTAAACTGCAACTGGATGAATACTTGGAAAAACAGAATATTCAGGGATATGATCTTTAATTATGGGGAAACGGCTTATTGATGCAAGGAGAAATCTGACTGCCATTTTGGGGTCAAGAAGGAATTTGTTCCCTGGTTAGCGCAAAATTGGAAAGAGACACAAACTGGGGCTTTTTTGCCTTTGGATCAACAGCAACAAATTTACAGATATAGGAAAGGCTGAGCTTGATGGACGCATGCCTTTTTTCAGTCTATATAACTATGTAAGCTCTCATTGCTTATGCACATTTAATAATTGAGCAGAAACCTCATTTAAATGATTGAAAGGTGCAGTCATTCCATCTGAATTTTCTAGGTTAGAATGTATACGCAGCTGTATTTAGAGGATATTTACAGACTGCTGGCTGTCATACCTGTCTGATAGTATCTCCTTCCGGATTGCTGACAGTGATCATTTTGTCTTCACTGCCCAAGGCTAGCAAGTTCTGAGAGCTCCAGCAACCGCATGTAATACGTCTGGTGTGTTTCCCTGCAACAAACATATATAACAACAACAATAACATTTCAGAAATTGTACACTCAGCTAACAAAATCAGATGTGGTCAGCATGGAGTTCTTAGCTTTTGTTGAACCGCAAAGTCCATAATTCTGAATGGGAGCTGCTGTAGATGGTCTCAACATACACCAAATACAGAAGAAAACATTACTTCACTATAAGCATGTTTTAAAAAAAATAGTTTAATTACATATTAACCCCTAATTACACTGTTATAGATTATAATGTCAGTGACACCACTACTCTAAACTGATGTGATGTAATAAGATGTCATGTGCAAGCAATAAGCCATTATAATATAAAACCCGATTAGCTAAGGGAAAAAAGTGTGGTTATTTTTCATATTTGTTCAAACAAATTCATATGCACAAGTGCAACAAAATATCACAATTATGCATATAAATTCCAAAGCAGTCTTTTTCCGCAGAACTGAGAAAGCAACCCTTGTGGACCGGGAGATTCTGGAAGCACTGGAAGATATATATTTGAGCGGGGAAACCTGTACTGGATGATAGCCTGAAGAGGATATTTCTTAAAGAAAGCTCCCAGAAATTTGCCAATATCTTACCAAGCACAGGGACCTTACGAGACGTCTGTAGGTTGTAAATGAGCAAACTTCCTTTAGATGTTCCAACGGCTAACAGAGATCCAGCCTTTGACCAAAGCAAGAAGGACATCTGATCCCTAAAATAAACAGCGACATTTACCAAACTCTTCAATAACGAGCAACACAAAAATATGTACACAACATGACATTTGGCAGGGTTCGGCAGCAGTACCGTACTTTGGAATACAACCAAGAATTGGGCCTAGTTGAAGAGAGTCTATCGTCCATGAGACTTTACTGCATTTGGGTATCAGAGCTTTAAAACATTTTTACTCAAATTCAATTTTGCCTTTAATTATTAGGTATGAAAATAAGCCTTCAATGAACATCGACATTATATATGGTACGGTAATACAGGACTGAGGATAAAGGGGCAGGGATCTCATATTTGGGAAACAGAATCATCAATATAGAATCTGACAGCAGGAAAGCACCATATGGTCCATATATTCCTTCTGTAGAAGCCTTGCGAATTACCTGGCCCTTATACTTGTTTTACATCCAGGACAGCCTTATGGCTAATTATGCATGTTTAACTCCCTCATTGCATTAACGTGCACACAATAACTAGGACACTATTTTAAGAACTATGTCCTTTGTGGAGGCATTCATTTAGACAACCGCAATTTCTTGAAATAATAATTAATGCACGGATTCCTTGTAGATTATCATACATGTCAGGTTGAAATGTTTCCTCTTGGAGTTGGCGTGGCATTCAGTCGCCCTTACCTCATGCTGCTGTCTAACTGACTGGTCTTCCTTGTGTTTGGATCCCAAATGTAGATGGAATTTGATTTATCAGCAATGATAGCGAGAGCGTTCCCATCTTTGTCCCAGTCCATAGCAAAACACGTGCTGGGGTTAAAGTAAATGAAAGACCACGAACGTCAACACAGTATTACATCGAATATGGAATTTTTAAACGTCAAAGAACTAAAGTTATATGAACAGCTTCGGCATGGAGATCTGTCGAGCAAACTACTCACCCTGGTAATTTAATTTCATCTTTCTTCACCCCATGCCGATCATAGATTTTCACACTTTGAGATGATCTAGGTAAAATCAGGCAGATTAAGCAATACATAAACATATTTAGCTTTCATTTACTTATCACACTTAATATTGTTGTGTACGGTGTGGGTGTTTGTATTTATATGTGTGTGAGTTGAGGCATGGACTCCACTAGACCTCTTAAGATGTGCTTTGGTATCTGGCACAAAGATGTTAGCAGCTGACCCTTTAAGTCCTGTAAGTTGTTAGGAAGGGTCTCCATGGATGCGCTTTCGGCAGCGGATAGGGGTCAGCGTGGACATCCTGACTGGTCTGCAGCTACACAGCCCCATACGCAAAAAACTGCGATGCACTATGTGTTCCACACACGTTTCTATCAGAACCAGCATTAACTTTTTCAGCAACTCGAGCTCAATGAGCCTTGGCCGCCCATGACCCTGTCACCGGTTCATCGCTTTTCCTTCCTTGGACCACTTTTGAAAGGTACTGACCGCTGCAGACCAGGAACATCGCACAATAGCTGCAGTTCTGGAGAAGATCTGACCCAGTCAAATAGTCATCACAATTTGGCCCTTGTCAAAGTCACTCAGATCCTTTTCCTGCTTCTAACACATCAACTTTGAGGACGAAATGTTCACTTGCTGCCTAATCTATCCCACTCACTAACAGGTGCCATGATAATAAGATTATCCATGCTATCCACTTCACCTGTCAGCGCTCATAATGTTATAGCTGATCGGTGTGTGTATATATATTTATTTAAAGTAAAAAAAAAAGTAATTGCCCTTTATAATATACGCTAAAAAAGGTTTCTGTTTGGAGAATAAAAACAAGTTACGCTGACATTAAAAGTATGGAAGAAAAGGTTTCCTTGACATACCCTGTCACTGCAATGTAGTTCCCCAACGTTCTCTGCCAGACATACTGGATAGGAGATCCAAGCAAGCTCTTTTCCGTCAAAGCAAATACACGCTGCAGAACAAAAGCTAATTAATGAAGATTTCCAAATGCCGGTCAAACCTTTGCCCTTAAATTTAGGATTATATGTATTCAGATCACAAGACACAGGCGTGTTCAGGGATCCACAGTTAAAAACATAAGAAGGGACCTTTATTTGTTGGTTTTACTAAAAGATAAAAAATATAATTAAAACTTAACTGTGAATTTAACATTAAAAAGAGTACAAAAAAACCACATGTAAAGTTTATACAGCGCATCTGTTAATAATTATTATTTGGGTTTTATTCTAGATCCTGTTGTCAGACTTGATATTTTTGTATGTTATACTGCACTCGGAAATTATACCCCAGAAGTCTGTCTCTACTCTTGAGCCCTAGCTGCCCCATTAGCCAATCTTTACACTTCTAGTACATTTGACAATAACCTCTCAAAATAATTTTACATGCTGTGATTTGATCTTAAGAGCTTGCTGTCAATTAGCTCTGCCTTGACGTTATGGTAATAACCATAACTATATGTAAGGAGTTAGTCATGAGTCCTATCAGCATTAAGGAGAACAGCAGCGGCAGGGGCCACACACAGCTTGTAGGGATGTCTTTAATCTCCTACACATCTTATACCAAAGATTCATGGCTATCCCAAAGGATAGATTGAAAATAAGGGATTTATTTACTAAAGGAGAGCTGTGGTTTGAAGTCTCTCACTCCAGTGTTCATTATGAAGAGCCAACAGCGGCAGGTTCCTCCAGCAAGAATGATTGAGCTGGCATGTATAATGTTCCCAGGGCCGGCCCAAGACAAAATGCTGCCCCCCCCCATTAACTACCATTACTCACCCTGTACTTTCAGCAGTCCTGCGGCGAGTCACCCTGCTCGGTCTCGGTTTGTAATGCTGAGCGCCAGAAATGACGTCATCTTCCGGCGCTCAGCATTACAAGCCGGCACCAAGACCGAGCTAGAGGGCTCGCAGAGGAGAGAGAGAGGGGCGCCGAGCGGGTACTGATAACTTGGTAAGTGAAAACCACTCGGCGCCCCTCTCTCTCTCTTCCCTTAAAAAAAAAATAAAAATAAAAAATAAAAAAGGGACTTGGGGCCGCTCCATTGTCGAGCCGGCCCTGAATGTTCCAGTAGTTCAATGGGTCAGGAGACTTTGATGAGCTCTCATGTATTATACATCATACAGGACCAGCCAAGCTGTCTCTGCAGCAGAAGCTCCCTGGGATTGGCCCTTCACAGAGTCAATGGGCTGAAACTCAGCTGTCCTGTCCAAACTCTCCTCACAACTGTTTAGTGAATAGAGCCCTAAGACATACAGCCTTGCGTGCTGTGGACTACAACTCCTATGACGCCTGGTTAACCTATGGGACACCGGCTGCAGCGGCTACAACTCTCCTGAATCTCAGCAAGCCACGGTGTATCTGTCTGCACCCCTCAGACTAGTAGAGCGGAACCCCAATCAGTTTCGGGAATTGTTGAAGAGCGCAGCCCCCGCCTAACCCAGCAGATTCCTCTCCATGACTCGGATATAATTGTCTTTATTTGTAGCCATTTGTACCCCTCGAAGATAGCCCATGCACGGCCTTCTTACCTTCATCCTTTTCGGCACAGCTCCGTATTGCGCATGCGCGTCCCCTTGGCAACCGCAGGCGTTCAAGTCGACACAGTATTTTCGATCTCCGTAGCAACTGCTCAGCCAATTACAACAGAGAAAGGTGGGAGACTCGTTGAGTCGAGTTCTATGTACAAGAGCTGCGTTAAGATCGTAGCCTCATTTCCGGAGACATATTTTGGAGACCAAACGCAGGTTCCAGTGTTTTGAACTTTACTGGCTGCATAATAATAATAATTCAATATTATAAAGGTTACTGGAATTATTTTGAATGTTTTGATGCACTAAGTGTATTAATTGTAATAAATCAATTCATAAAGTCAATTACCGCAGCTATCTCTAAAATAATACCCCTGATTTAATGTAAAGAGCAACGTAGGAGCAGATAAATCTGCATACCCAGACACACAAACACACATACCGAGACAAACATACATATTTACACACTTGAGCCTTCCAGGGGTCCCAAGGATTTTGTGTTATGCTACTGCTTGGGGGTAGCAGACAATTTTATTTGAATTAAAGTATGTTTTGGGGGGTTTTTAGGTTGTTTTTTTTTGCATGTCATCTACTTTTTTTTTTTATATATACAGACGTATACAATTCCTTTTTTTCATCCAGGCAAAAATCTTGTTGTCTTTTTCCCTTTGGGACCCAGGGCCATTGAGAGCCTTCCCTTCCAAATGTTTGTACAGTATACATTTCTATTTAACAGTAGACAATTGTAACATTTTTCTCACAATTAAGGCGACATATTCCTTTGCAATATTTAAAAGAATAACACACACACAAATAATTAGGAGACTACTAAAGGTTTATTATTAAATCAAATACAATATGTGGACAGAAGCAAAAAGTAGACATTTACCTCAAAGGAGGTAAAATATTGGGCTACCTCTGGACTCACAGAGAGTCGTTCTTCAGCTCGCAGGAGAGACAAAACCTCATTGGAGGAAATCTCTGGGGGACCATGGCTGAAAGAAATGCCCTTCCCTCTGGGCATTAAGAGGTTAATATAAATCCTGACTGTGCTTTTCTACACTGCACCTTTTACTGTAGTCTATTCAATATTTGCTATATGTTTCTTAGCCCTGTAAAACAGAAAGTTAACATGAAATAAAAAAAGAAGTGACCGCCTTGTTGTAGATGTTACTCCTTCCTCGTTCTGCAGCACCAGACATCTTCAGATATCTCAACTGGAACCCTGACAAACTGCCAGGTAGCCAGCGAACTTGATATCTCTAGGGCCTCTTGTCGGAAGTCTTCATACGCCTTGTAGGTGTTACTCCTTCCTCATTCAGTAGCAGCAGCCATCTTCAGATATCTCACAAACTGCCAGGTAGCCAGCGAACCTGAAATCACTAAGATCACAACATAAGTATTAATATATCGGACTGGAACCCTTTATATAGGCAGCTTCTATTGTGACATCGCAATGCCATGAACAGTGTCTGTGACATAATTTTCTCTTCTTACTATGTAAAAAAAAAAAACAACAGCTTTGCCACTGCATAAACCTGTGCACACTAACTAGGACACTGGAAAGAACCACCCTTCCCTCTGGGCATTAAGAGGTTAATATAAAACCTAATTGTGCTTTTCTACACTGTACCTTTTACTGTATACTATTCAATCTTAGCCCTGTAAAACAGAAAGTTAACATGAAGTAAAAAAAGAAGTGACCACCTTGTTGTAGATGTTACTCCTTCCTCGTTCTGTAGCACCAGGCATCTTCAGATATCTCAACTGGAACCCTGACAAACTGCCAGGTAGCCAGAGAACTTGATATCTCTAGGTTCTCTTGTCGAAAGCCCTGTAAAACAGAAAGTTAACGTGAAATAAAAAATAAGTGACCGCCTTGTTGTAGATGTTACTCCTTCCTCGTTCTGTAGCACCAGACATGTTCAGATATCTCAACTGGAACCCTGACAAACTGCCAGGTAGCCAGTGAACTTGATATCTCAAGGTTCTCTTGTCGAAAGCCCTGTAAAACAGAAAGTTAACATGAAATAAAAAAAGAAGTGACCGCCTTGTCGTAGATGTTACTCCTTCCTCGTTCTGTTGCACCAGACATCTTCAGATATCTCAACTGGAACCCTGACAAACTGCCAGGTAGCCAGCGAACCTGATATCTCTAGGTTCACGACGTAAGTGTTAATATATCTGACTGGAGCCCTACATATAAGCAGCTTCTATTGTGACATCACAATGTCAGTGTCTATGACATCATTTCCTGTTCTTACTCTAAAAAAAAAAAAAAAAAAAAAAAACCTTGCAAATTACTTACCACTGCATAAACCTGTGCACACTTACTAGGACACTAGCTCTGGGCTAGCTGTGAAAACAATCATTCATCAAAGACAGTGTTCAGGGGTCCACAGTTTACAACATACATAGGCATTTTATTTGTTGGTCTTACTAAAAGAAAAAAATAGATTGTAAAAACGTAACTTTAAATTAAACACTAAAATGAAGACGCACCAAAAAAAAAAAAAAGAAATGTAAAGTGTATATAACACATCACTCAATCAAACTGCAGCTAGGAGCATGTACTGGAAATACTAGATTCTCACATAGTCCCTGCCCTGCCTGCCTTAACAGTTTTATTCCCATTCCCGGTGTTTACCTATAACTACCCATCTATGAAAAGTGGAGGGAAAGAAGATATTAATTAAATGGGTAGAAACATAGGAAAATATGATATATGATGTGACCTGTTATACAGGGCCCCCAAGGTACTCAGAGATGGCTCCAGCCTGGCTGTCAAACAGATAGCACAGATAGGAACCCCAGTGCTTAAACTAATCCCATTTATAGGATTGCTGCCAGGGGATTAAAGGTTGGGTTGTATACATGTATCTGGTTATCTATGTTAATGCAGTTCTGTGGATATATGAGGCTATATTTTACAACTATTAAATGTTCATTCCTGCTGTACTCAATTCTAGGTAGTTGTGTCTACTTATTGGGTACTCATAGCAGGGTTCCATGGTGTGCATGCTAGCTGGTGCTGGAAGTGATTTCGAGGACAACAGGAGGATACATCTGGGTGATCTCTGGGAGTTACTACAGCTCTCTTGGTGAACCCGTTACATATTACAACAGGTACTATGATGAAACCCAAATAATAATAATTATTAATAAAAAAGTTATATATTTTTTATTTGTTATTATTATTATTATTTGGGTTTTATTAAAGTTCCTGTTGTCACACTTGATATTTTTGTATGTTATACTGCACTCGGAAATTATACCCCAGAAGTCTATCTCTACTCTTGAGCCCTAGCTGCCCCATTAGCCAATCTTTACACTTCTAGTGCATTTGACAATAACCCCTCAAAATAAAAAATGTTATTTTACATGCTGTGATTTGATCTTAAGAGCTTGCTGTCAATTAGTTTTGAACTTTACTGGCTGCATAACCGTCATAAAGTGTTTCTTCATAGCGATACGTTTGTTGATTATGTAAGTAGTCTGATTCAAACCAAAACACCGCAAAATATTCGATTTTAGGTTCCATCGGCATATAAAATGTTTATTTGTTTCAATATTATAAAGGTTACTGGAATTATTATTTTGAATGTTTTGATGCACTAAGTGTATTAATTGTAATAAATCAATTCATAAAGTCAATTACCACAGCTATCTCTAAGATAATACCCCTGATTTAATGTAAAGAGCAACGTAGGAGCAGATAAATCTGCATACCCGGACACACAAACACACATACCGAGACAAACATACATATTTACACACTTGAGCCTTCCAGGGGTCCCAAGGTTTTTGTGTTATGCTACTGCTTGGGGGTAGCAGACAATTTTATTTGAATTAAAGTATGTTTTGGGGGGTTTTTAGGTTGTTTTTTTTTTGCATGTCATCCACTTTTTTTTTTAAATACAGACGTATACAATTCCTTTTTTTCATCCAGGCAAAAATCTTGTTGTCTTTTTCCCTTTGGGACCCAGGGCCATTAAGAGCCTTCCCTTCCAAATGTTTGTACAGTATACATTTCTATTTAACAGTAGACAATTGTAACATTTTTCTCACAATTAAGGCGACATATTCCTTTGCAATATTTAAAAGAATAACACACACAAAAAGAATTAGGAGACTACTAAAGGTTTATTATTAAATCAAATACAATATGCGGACAGAAGCAAAAAGTAGACATTTACCTCAAAGGAGGTAAAATATTGGGCTACCTCTGGACTCACAGAGAGTCGTTCTTCAGCTCGCAGGAGAGACAAAACCTCATTGGAGGAAATCTCTGGGGGACCATGGCTGAAAGAACTGCCCTTCCTCTGGGCATTAAGAGGTTAATATAAATCCTGACTGTGCTTTTCTACACTGCACCTTTTACTGTAGTCTATTCAATATTTGCTATATGTTTCTTAGCCCTGTAAATCAGAAAGTTAACATGAAATAAAAAAAGAAGTGACCGCCTTGTTGTAGATGTTACTCCTTCCTCGTTCTGCAGCACCAGACATCTTCAGATATCTCAACTGGAACCCTGACAAACTGCCAGGTAGCCAGCGAACTTGATATCTCTAGGGCCTCTTGTCGGAAGTCTTCATACGCCTTGTAGGTGTTACTCCTTCCTCATTCAGTAGCAGCAGCCATCTTCAGATATCTCACAAACTGCCAGGTAGCCAGCGAACCTGAAATCACTAAGATCACAACATAAGTATTAATATATCGGACTGGAACCCTTTATATAGGCAGCTTCTATTGTGACATCGCAATGCCATGAACAGTGTCTGTGACATAATTTTCTCTTCTTACTATGTAAAAAAAAAAAACAACAGCTTTGCCACTGCATAAACCTGTGCACACTAACTAGGACACTGGAAAGAACCACCCTTCCCTCTGGGCATTAAGAGGTTAATATAAAACCTAATTGTGCTTTTCTACACTGTACCTTTTACTGTATACTATTCAATCTTAGCCCTGTAAAACAGAAAGTTAACATGAAGTAAAAAAAGAAGTGACCACCTTGTTGTAGATGTTACTCCTTCCTCGTTCTGTAGCACCAGGCATCTTCAGATATCTCAACTGGAACCCTGACAAACTGCCAGGTAGCCAGAGAACTTGATATCTCTAGGTTCTCTTGTCGAAAGCCCTGTAAAACAGAAAGTTAACGTGAAATAAAAAATAAGTGACCGCCTTGTTGTAGATGTTACTCCTTCCTCGTTCTGTAGCACCAGACATGTTCAGATATCTCAACTGGAACCCTGACAAACTGCCAGGTAGCCAGCGAACTTGATATCTCAAGGTTCTCTTGTCGAAAGCCCTGTAAAACAGAAAGTTAACATGAAATAAAAAAAGAAGTGACCGCCTTGTCGTAGATGTTACTCCTTCCTCGTTCTGTTGCACCAGACATCTTCAGATATCTCAACTGGAACCCTGACAAACTGCCAGGTAGCCAGCGAACCTGATATCTCTAGGTTCACGACGTAAGTGTTAATATATCTGACTGGAGCCCTACATATAAGCAGCTTCTATTGTGACATCACAATGTCAGTGTCTATGACATCATTTCCTGTTCTTACTCTAAAAAAAAAAAAAAAAAAAAAAAACCTTGCAAATTACTTACCACTGCATAAACCTGTGCACACTTACTAGGACACTAGCTCTGGGCTAGCTGTGAAAACAATCATTCATCAAAGACAGTGTTCAGGGGTCCACAGTTTACAACATACATAGGCATTTTATTTGTTGGTCTTACTAAAAGAAAAAAATAGATTGTAAAAACGTAACTTTAAATTAAACACTAAAATGAAGACGCACCAAAAAAAAAAAAAAGAAATGTAAAGTGTATATAACACATCACTCAATCAAACTGCAGCTAGGAGCATGTACTGGAAATACTAGATTCTCACATAGTCCCTGCCCTGCCTGCCTTAACAGTTTTATTCCCATTCCCGGTGTTTACCTATAACTACCCATCTATGAAAAGTGGAGGGAAAGAAGATATTAATTAAATGGGTAGAAACATAGGAAAATATCATATATGATGTGACCTGTTATACAGGGCCCCCAAGGTACTCAGAGATGGCTCCAGCCTGGCTGTCAAACAGATAGCACAGATAGGAACCCCAGTGCTTAAACTAATCCCATTTATAGGATTGCTGCCAGGGGATTAAAGGTTGGGTTGTATACATGTATCTGGTTATCTATGTTAATGCAGTTCTGTGGATATACGAGGCTATATTTTACAACTATTAAATGTTCATTCCTGCTGTACTCAATTCTAGGTAGTTGTGTCTACTTATTGGGTACTCATAGCAGGGTTCCATGGTGTGCATGCTAGCTGGTGCTGGAAGTGATTTCGAGGACAACAGGAGGATACATCTGGGTGATCTCTGGGAGTTACTACAGCTCTCTTGGTGAACCCATTACATATTAAAACAGGTACTATGATGAAACCCAAATAATAATAATTATTAATAAAAAAGTTATATATTTTTTATTTGTTATTATTATTATTATTTGGGTTTTATTAAAGTTCCTGTTGTCACACTTGATATTTTTGTATGTTATACTGCACTCGGAAATTATACCCCAGAAGTCTATCTCTACTCTTGAGCCCTAGCTGCCCCATTAGCCAATCTTTACACTTCTAGTGCATTTGACAATAACCCCTCAAAATAAAAAATGTTATTTTACATGCTGTGATTTTATCTTAAGAGCTTGCTATCAATTAGTTTTGAACTTTACTGGCTGCATAACCGTCATAAAGTGTTTCTTCATAGCGATACGTTTGTTGATTATGTAAGTAGTCTGATTCAAACAAAACACTGCAAAATATTCGATTTTAGGTTCCATCGGCATATAAAATGTTTATTTGTTTCAATATTATAAAGGTTACTGGAATTATTTTGAATGTTTTCATGCACTAAGTGTATTAATTGTAATAAATCAATTCATAAAGTCAATTACCGCAGCTATCTCTAAAATAATACCCCTGATTTAATGTAAAGAGCAACGTAGGAGCAGATAAATCTGCATACCCAGACACACAAACACACATACCGAGACAAACATACATATTTACACACTTGAGCCTTCCAGGGGTCCCAAGGATTTTGTGTTATGCTACTGCTTGGGGGTAGCAGACAATTTTATTTGAATTAAAGTATGTTTTGGGGGGTTTTTAGGTTGGTTTTTTTTTGCATGTCATCCACTTTTTTTTTTAAATACAGACGTATACAATTCCTTTTTTTCATCCAGGCAAAAATCTTGTTGTCTTTTTCCCTTTGGGACCCAGGGCCATTGAGAGCCTTCCCTTCCAAATGTTTGTACAGTATACATTTCTATTTAACAGTAGACAATTGTAACATTTTTCTCACAATTAAGGCGACATATTCCTTTGCAATATTTAAAAGAATAACACACACAAAAAGAATTAGGAGACTACTAAAGGTTTATTATTAAATCAAATACAATATGTGGACAGAAGCAAAAAGTAGACATTTACCTCAAAGGAGGTAA
This sequence comes from Spea bombifrons, assembly GCF_027358695.1. Classification (NCBI taxonomy): domain Eukaryota; kingdom Metazoa; phylum Chordata; class Amphibia; order Anura; family Pelobatidae; genus Spea; species Spea bombifrons. The sequence continues at coordinate 20,225,867 of NC_071087.1, read as the reverse complement.
AATATTGGGCTACCTCTGGACTCACAGAGAGTCGTTCTTCAGCTCGCAGGAGAGACAAAACCTCATTGGAGGAAATCTCTGGGGGACCATGGCTGAAAGAACTGCCCTTCCCTCTGGGCATTAAGAGGTTAATATAAATCCTGACTGTGCTTTTCTACACTGCACCTTTTACTGTAGTCTATTCAATATTTGCTATATGTTTCTTAGCCCTGTAAAACAGAAAGTTAACATGAAATAAAAAAAGAAGTGACCGCCTTGTTGTAGATGTTACTCCTTCCTCGTTCTGCAGCACCAGACATCTTCAGATATCTCAACTGGAACCCTGACAAACTGCCAGGTAGCCAGCGAACTTGATATCTCTAGGGCCTCTTGTTGGAAGTCTTCATACGCCTTGTAGGTGTTACTCCTTCCTCATTCAGTAGCAGCAGCCATCTTCAGATATCTCTAAAACTGCCAGGTAGCCAGCGAACCTGAAATCACTAAGATCACAACATAAGTATTAATATATCGGACTGGAACCCTTTATATAGGCAGCTTCTATTGTGACATCACAATGCCATGAACAGTGTCTGTGACATAATTTTCTCTTCTTACTATGTAAAAAAAAAAAAAACTGCTTTGCCACTGCATAAACCTGTGCACACTAACTCGGACACTGGAAAGAACCACCCTTCCCTCTGGGCATTAAGAGGTTAATAGAAAACCTAATTGTGCTTATATTTATATTACTATATTACTGTATACTATTCAATCTTAACCCTGTAAAACAGAAAGTTAACATGAAGTAAAAAAAGAAGTGACCGCCTTGTTGTAGATGTTACTCCTTCCTCGTTCTGTAGCACCAGACATCTTCAGATATCTCAACTGGAACCCTGACAAACTGCCAGGTAGCCAGCGAACCTGATATCTCTAGGTTCTCTTGTCGGAAGTCTTCATACTCCTTGTAGGTGTTACTCCTTCCTCGTTCTGTAGCAGCAGCCATCTTCAGATATCTCAACTGGAACCCTGACAAACTGCCAGGTAGCCAGCGAACTTGATATCTGTAGGGCCTCTTGTCGGAAGTCTTCATACGCCTTGTAGGTGTTACTCCTTCCTCGTTCTGTAGCAGCAGCCATCTTCAGATATCTCAACTGGAACCCTGACAAACTGCCAGGTAGCCAGCGAACCTGATATCTCTAGGTTCACGACGTAAGTGTTAATATATCTGACTGGAGCCCTATATATAAGCAGCTTCTATTGTGACATCACAATGTCAGTGTCTATGACATCATTTCCTGTTCTTACTCTAAAAAAAAAAAACAAACAAAAAAAAAACCTTGCTAATTACTTACCACTGCATAAACCTGTGCACACTAACTGGGACACTAGCCCTGGGCTAGCTGTGAAAACAATCATTCATCAAAGACAGTGTTCAGGGGTCCACAGTTTACAACATTCATAGGTCTTACTAAACGAAAAAAATAGATTGTAAAAACGTAACTTTAAATTAAACACTAAAATGAAGACGCACCAGAAAAAAAAAAAGAAATGTAAAGTGTATATAACACATCACTCAATCAAACTGCAGCTAGGAGCATGTACTGGAAATACTAGATTCTCACATAGTCCCTGCCCTGCCTGCCTTAACAGTTTTATTCCCATTCCTGGTGTTTACTTATAACTACCCATCTATGAAAAGTGGAGGGGAAGAAGATATTAATTAAATGGGTAGAAGCATAGGAAAATATGATATATGATGTAACCTGTTATACAGGGCCCCCAAGGTACTCAGAGATGGCTCCAGCCTGGCTGTCAAACAAAGATAGCACAGGTAGGAACTCCAGTGCTTAAACTAATCCCATTTATAGGATTGCTGCCAGGGGATTAAAGGTTGGGTTGTATACATGTATCTGGTTATCTATGTTAATGCAGTTCTGTGGATATATGAGGCTATATTTTACAACAATTAAATGTTCATTCCTGCTGTACTCAATTCTAGGTAGTTGTGTCTACTTATTGGGTATACACAGCAGGGTTCCATGGTGTGCATGCTAGCTGGTGCTGGAAGTGATTTCGAGGACAACAGGAGGATACATCTGGGTGATCTCTGGGAGTTACTACAGCTCTCTTGGTGAACCCGTTACATATTACAACAGGTACTATGATGAAACCCAAATAATAATAATTATTAATAAAAAAGTTATATATTTTTATTTGTTATTATTATTATTATTATTATTATTATTATTATTATTAGGGTTTTATTAAAGTTCCTGTTGTCAGACTTGATATTTTTCTGTTATACTGCACTTGGAAAATATACCCCAGAAGTCTATCTCTACTCTTGAGCCCTAGCTGCCCCATTAGCAAATCTTTACACTTCTAGTGCATTTGACAATAACCCCTCAAAATAAAAAATGTTATTTGATCTTAAGAGCTTGCTGTCAATTATCTCTGCCTTGACGTTATGGTAATAACCATAACTATATGTAAGGAGTTAGTCATGAGTCCTATCAGCATTAAGGAGAACAGCAGCGGCAGGGGCCACACACATTTTGTAGGGGTGTCTTTAATCTCCTACACATCTTATACCAAAGATTCATGGCTATCACAGGGGATAGATTGAAAATAAGGGATTTATTTACTAAAGGAGAGCTGTGGTTTTAAGTCTCTCACTCCACTGTTCATTATGAAGAGCCAACAGCGACAGGTTCCTTCACAGTGAAGTCAATGGGCTAAAACTCAGCTGTCCTGTCCAAACTCTGCTGACAACTGTTTAGTGAATAGAGCCCTAAGACATACAGCCTTGCGTGCTGTGGACTACAACTCCTATGACGCCTGGTTAACCAATGGGACACCGGCTGCAGCGGCTACAACTCTCCTGAATCTCAGCAAAAGCCACGGTGTATCTCATACCTGGGAATTCTCCAGGTTTGACTCGGAGATTGCCGGGTGAAGCACTGCTTCTCCGGGTCAAGACCCGAATCCTCAAGGTCGCAGGAGCATGGTCTTGACACGGCCCGCTCCCCGCCCATTTTCCCTTTTAATGGGGGTGTTTCCCGCTGCCGCCATCGGGAATATCCCCATGACGTCAGTGTGGAGTCCTGGCCACATCCCGCAAGGGAAGGCTCTGGGTAGCCGGAGCCCAGAAGCACTGCCATGTAAGCAGCATAGAACAAAACCTAATTAGGTTAATTAACCGAACCAAACACTTAAAAATTCCAGTCACTGATATTCTTGTTATTTAGGTTTTTTCCATTATATCCTTACATATGTCTTTCATGCCCAGCAGTTATCAGTAGGCTAACTTACAATATATCATGTGTTCCTTTTTCCCTTTTTCTTTCTTTATATAGTTATTTTTTAGTTTATTTATACTAAATGACCTGCTAGACCCTACTGCAGGGGCATCCAACCTGCGGCCCCCCAGCTGCTGCATGACTACATCTCCCATCCTCCTTTGCCAGCTCCTTGGCTGAAAGAGCATTATGGGAGATGTAGTCCTGCAGCAGCTGGAGGGCCGCAGGTTGGACAACCCTGCCGTAACGCCTTTTGAAGTGAGTGTGTATGTATATATAGATACACACACATTGTGACAGGGAGAGGGGCATGGTGGTGGATATGTTTCATGGAACATCTTGCAGTGCAGTCCTCAAATTGCTGAAAAAAGGTAATGTTGGTTCTGATAGAAAGGTGTCAGAATACAAAGTGCATTGCAGGGACAGTCTAATATCGCTGACTCCTCTGTTATAGATTAATGCATATGAAAGTATTCTGTAAGTAACCCTAACCCTCTTTGAGCACCGCTTTACTTTATATGTAATATGTAGCTAATAAAACACTTGGGAGAGAAGTTATAGGGATGCGGCAAAACCTTCTTTGCTTCTCCATGATAAGAAATGTCCTGAAGCTAATTGGCTACTGAAGCAGTCAATCAGTGGCAGTAAGTACTTCCAATCAAATCAATGTATGTCCTGTCACTGACAGCTTAAGAAGCCAATCAGTGGTAGGAAAGTGCTCCTGACATGCGATGTTCAGCAGAAGTAGAGCCGGAGCTCACTGGAGTCAGCTCCTCGGGCGAGGAGATGCATTCGCCATATTGGACATAACATCGGTAACTGTTACTGTGTTTTCAGTATCAAAAACTCATACAACTGGAACTGTTGCAAAACGTTTGGGGGGAAAAAAGGAGTGTACGTCCTTGATGTGACATTAAAATGATGAATAACTTGTTACATTATATTTTTTACAATTTAATCAACAATTCTGTATAACTTCACATGTTTTATATAAAAATCAAATAGTTCCATTGGGTAATCCTTAGCAGAATAAACTGAGGTTATACACCAAAAAACTGCGTTCAGGTCTAATTTGCAACACAGGCTCACAAGCAATAACGGAATAGAACTTGAACAACAAGTTGGTGCTTATATTACAATACTGACGCTCAGGAAAGTCACATCATTCAAGCTTTTATAGACACTGGGTGCTGCGTGACAAGGCACAAAGTGAACAGGCAACTACCACCCCTCGTCCTTCAAGTAAGATGGCACATCGGGTCACTTGATATTACAATTAGGAAGACAGCATTGAAAATAAAATGCATTTAAAAGAAACCCAGAAATGAAAACACATTTAAAAAATTAACCATCGAAGTGCAGCAGGTTTGTGTACCGTTTTACTGGTATTCTGGGTTAATAGGATGCACAAGTAGGGGAAGTTCCCATTCCTGCTGCATTGCACTGATTCAATGTATGATGGCTAAGAGAAAAACATTTGTGACATTTTAGTCTAGTTATATATCTATATATACACTACCGTTTAAGAATTTGGGGTCACTTAGCTGTTTTCATTGAGTGTAGTTAAAAAAAAACAAAAAACGCACATTGTATTTCAAATTTTAAATATTATCTATGAAGCCTTTGATTAGGATATATACACTACCATTCAAAGGTTTGGGGAAAAAGATAAAAAAGATAAAGGACCTCTGTACACCTATGAAGATATTCCATTAAAAATCAGCCATTTCCACCATTAACAATGTCAACTCTGTATTTCTCACAAGTTTTTGTATGAAGGACACCTGTTGCGTTTTGATCTAGGTGTTTGAGCTGTAAATTCAAGGCCAGAACATTTAGGTAAATGTTGCTTTTTATTGTTTAGATATGCAATAGAGTGCCACAACTCCACTGTAATATTTCTCATCTCCTGGGTACAACGTATCTTGCCTCCTGAGTACAGTGTATGGGATCTTTTGAGAGTTTTTCTTTAATTGTTTAGATACCCTAATACTTTGGAGGCACACTTTCTAAGAGAATGTACAAGTGCAAAAACTGTACATGACATTTATGTTATATGCAGTTTTATAACATTCTAAACAGCACCACAGAGTATATTTCACCTGTCGGGATTATCTAGGTGCGTACAACGTCCAGGGTTCTATTGTGGCCATCGTAGGGAACCAGCCTGTGTGCAAGCAGAAGCATTTCACAGAAAAGCAGCATACGTATAATTATATGTACTTGTGTCACGCATACCAAACTGAATATACCTTATGATACAAGTGATATGAAACAATGCGATTTCTGTTTCCACTCCCTTTTGTGCGAAAATTAGTTACGGCTGCAGCATCCATTTATTTCTCCTGCCGGTGGTCTTTCCTGCTAGGGCAAGAAGGCTCACGATTGTGCCATGGATTTATTTTCCTGCACAACTCAACCCCTGGTCCTAACACTCAGAGTAGTACAAAATGGCTGCAATATATTATCAGAGAGGCCAAGAATTAGAGGATCTATGTACCATGGGAGCATGGATGCTGTCTCAAACTTTCCTGAGGTTGTAGGGGTCATATGGCTTATTACAAGACTTTTTCGAACTTTTCCTGGATAATACCGTAGGATAACCCCACCAACGGTATTGTGCTATTTTAAAATAATGTAGTACTTAAAGCATCCCATTCAGAATAAACAAGCTCTTGACACTCTTGGTTTCTTTCTAAGTGAAGGTCTTACAGAACACGTATGTCTTCTGTATAAGTAACAGTGTGATTTACTGTATATTGTGCTTGTTTAATATTTGAAAGTGTTGCAATTTTCCAAAAACATGTGCGGCAATAGCTTGTAACAAGTCTTCCTTTTTTTGTCGTTGGATTCCCAGTAACTATATATTTAGTTCAGCTGGTGTGGATTTGAGTCCTAGCCTGGCCTCGTTCAGTAATTCTGGAGGGCTGACACTTGCAAGGACTCTCCTTATGTTGCCATCCAGTCTGTCTCTGGTCACGCATGGCTTGAGCTGGACTACCACCAGCTTGCTCATCTACCTCTATATCTCATAGTGCAAAGCTAACTGCAAATTCCCAGTTTATATTTGAAGATGGCTGATAAATCTCTTTCTGCTAATGAACCGGTCAATAGCAGCATCAGACATGCTATAACAGCAATAACACAATACAAATAGTAAAAATAAGTATTAAAAATAAGACTTTGGTTTTAAAAAAGTAAATAGAAACAAACAGATCGATACAAAAAAAATATAACAATATATCCATCAACAAACTATCAATTCATCTTCATTTGTTTCCATTCTTTGCTTTTTTATCTTGTTCTCTCACTTGCATTATCTTCACTTTTCCATACGTTTCTCATCCCAATGACAGTGTCCATTATTTCACCAGATGCAGCCCGTATAGGTGTTTCACCAATGGAACGTTTATAACCAGCCAAGGACACATGGACAATTCTGACAACCCATACGGAACTCACCAATGTCCTTCAAAGACCAACTGGCACTTGCTTTGACTGCTGTCGAACTAACAGAGCAGGGTAGCATATTGTTTTTTCCTATAATGAAGTAAAAACCATCCACATTATCCAATACCCAGTAATTCAGAAATATATTGGATCCATTAATATTGGTCATAAACAGAATGATAAAAATAGATCTTGGAAGGTGAATCTTTGTTTAAAGCTGATACGTTCTTAATGCTTATTTATAAATTATTGAATATAACTTAGTACAGATAAAATGTATTTAAATCTGAGCAGATTGAGATAAAAATTGTGTTTTTTCAATAAACTTGTAAATAAGAAGCAGTGGTGAAGGAGAATCTCTTTGGATATGTGGTGGTCTAACACACATGTGTGTCTTATGCGTGTCTTATAGTTTCACGGTAACTACGCAGGCACCGGCTCTTCCAAGGCACAATGGGGCAACCTTAAAGAAACAAAGAAAATGAATTAGAACAGAAACCTGATTCACTTGCACACATTTTAAATACAAGTGCATAAGTATAAACCGAACACCAAAAATAAGGGTAATGACAAATTAAAAGCAATAACTGTTTCCTGCTTTGGCATTGGTACTTTTTTGTTCCAGTCCCCAAAAGTATTTATTTATGGGAGTCCCACAATCTAAGCCTGGTCTACAATCCCGTTACACCCGTCTCCTTTCTCCCTGGAACAGTCTGTCATATTACAAATACATACGCCATTTAGAGTTCTGCATAGGTTTTTCTAAGCGGGGCAATAGTCCCGGTAAGCATTGCTACCTACCAAGGCCATGTCTGTGCGTAGACATTGGTGGCATAACACTCCACGTTTTAGTTTTTGGATTGTAACACTCAACAGTATTCAAAGTCTTTAAACCGTCTCGGCCTCCCATAACATATAGTTTGTCATCTAACACGGCTACGCCAAACTGCAGCCTCCTGCCGTTCATATTGGCTACTGGTGTCCACATGTTGGTGCTGAGATCATACTTTTCGATACTTGTAGCACCTGAGGAGAGAGAAAAACCTATATATATATATATATATATATACACACACACATCAATCCCACTATATATTTGCTTTTAATTAATCTAGCTTTATGTAAAAAAAAATATGTATGTGTACACTTACCCAGGGGATTATTTCCAATGTACTAGCTATAGAACAATATATCATAGACTGATCTTTTTTATTAATGTTTTGCATGGTGTTCAGTGCCAATGAAAGCTCATATTAATAATGATTATGGCTGCTGAATTATTAAATTCTAGTTATCGATCCTTCCCTGTGTACCCTGCTTAAATACATCCTTCCGTCTATTTACTTCGCTCTGCAGTAAAACCGTAGCTACAAAAGATCTACCTAAAGGATGGACAGACTAAAGGGACAGTCTTATGTCCCTGACACCCTCTTTAAACAAGAATACATATTAAAATGCTCCGTAGGTACTCTGATATGGATTCTTCAAATATATATAAAAAAGATAAATCACCTACCAGCCAGTTGGAAAGAGAAATGATCTCACTTGTTTCCTTGAATCATCGCGTGAATCCCAGATTGCATTATGGTTTTATTATTAGTACTATTTTTGAAGCAACTTCACTCTGTGAAGATCTGGCTGTTGTCACTACTGGGAACACTGCCAAAATGTATTCTGCAGTATTGTATCCCAGGAGACACCATTGGTAACACATGGAACATCTATCTTTTTCATAAAAATGTCTATGAAGAGTATAGAGCAATACCTTTGGTGGCATCCATTCCACCTACAGCAAACAGCATACCGACTGTGGACTTTCTTGGCTTTGTGCGAGGGCTCTGTAACATGGGTCTTCTTTCAGGCAACAAGTGGTACTTCATGGCTTCCATAATTAGAGTGCATTCGTTTCCATATCTGCAAGAAACTACAGTTCCAGATAATCATTATTATTATAGGAAAGCTGTATTCATGCTCCGTTCTACCTCCTTATATACTGTATGCAGCGCACAAAGTGTATGTTAAATAAACCAACATCAACTTGTGGTGCAAAGACATATTCTTTATCTTCACTGTGAACAGCAGCCGTATGCAAGCTCCCTGCACTCTGATTTCACGCAAAGATACTTCAATAGGATTTGTTTCTAAAAAGTACACTCTTTGCAGAGCATAATACGAATACTAACAGAAGAAAACCAGAAATTGAATGACTGTAACTGTGATATCTGTAAAGTTAGTCTCCACATACGACAATGCCTCCTGCGCCTTTTTTCGTACTGGCTTATTCCAATTTATTTAGTTCCTTACCTTTGGTGACTCTTTCTCAACGTTCCATTTTAAAGGCCGTTCACAACCCAGCGCTGATGCGCGGGTCGATGTTTGGTAATAGACAGGCTTTACTCCTTAGGGAGTTTTATGGTTTTTTTTCCATATTGATTTGTTCGTACCGGTTACCTCCAAAGTAATTAATACTCTAATGTTAGAAAAATAAACTGTATATGATCAAAGCATGCAATTCCGGCCATAAATTTTTACCTGTGGAGCTAGCAGTGGTAACCTGATGAAGGCCAACAATTTACTGAGGTCCTTTCTCCTTTGCTCCACATCATGCCGAACCCAGGTGAGCAAGGCATTAAGAATAGTCTCTTCATTGGGGATATTCATGTCATCACTGGCTAGAAGTTTGGCAATCTCTCCTCCTGGCAATAATAGAAATTCTTGATTCCTGATCACCTCCATAAAGTATTCCTGAGAAAAGATCAAACTGCATTTCTTTTCTTGTTTTAATGCGATTTAAGAATATTCTGATATAGCAGTTTTTTGTGTGAAGCTATTTGTATGCTTGTCAGGATCCTGGATAGATTGTATAGTGGAGAAATTGACGGTGGCATATTGGGATGGTTCAGTGTGTGGCTGCCAGCTGGATATACCCACCTGCCACCTGCACAGGTGTAACAGCATAGTGTGCGGCTGCACGTATGTAGCAGGTGGTCGCACACGCCTTACGGTGCCTGGGTTGATTTTAATCCCCAGTCCGGCCCTGGGAGCTATTTACTGTACAAAGCTGCAGAATAGGATTGTGCTAAGTTTGGCTGGGAGCTTTAAGGGAGGTTAGCAAGCCAAGGTCATGGGACAAGAGACAGACAGTCCAAAGCAAAAGGTCAAACAAGGTCAAGCAGGTTCAGGTAAGGGTAACAAGCTGTAGCAAAAATACAAGGGGAATGTAGACTGTACAAGGCCAGACACCACAGCTTGTGGACACTCAAGCATGGAATGAAGGGAGAGCAGAGTTTATTTAGGGCCTACAGGGGGCATAAAACAACAAATATTACGTATAACTCCTGCTGAGTACCAAGCAATTATGTCAATAACACACTGAATGCAAAAAAAATGAGATTTAGATGAGAATGCCGCAAATTCTGGATCACAGTCAGAAGCGGCCTTTAAAATCTGCAGGCTCTGGAACAGTCAAATTATCCATGATAAACTCAGTTTCATTCTTTCCACATCTAGCAATAACCTACGGTAATAGCAGGTTTCAAGGAAAAGTCAGGCTTGCTTACCGTTTTCAGTGAGAGCGTAAAACCAAGCGCGGTTATTCATTCCTACAGCTAAGTGATACGGACCAACAGCCACGAAGTTCGGCTCTACTTCAACCGAAACCACGATTGGTAGTTCCTGTTTGAAAAGCAAATTCATTGCACAAAAGATCAGGAATTATTTGGGTAACTGAGACAAAATAATGAGTGCAAAGAGGCACTGGTAGCTATCAAATGTGTTGTTCCCATTTTCCTGCTTAATACCATTTCACTTCTGTGGACTACACCCTCCCCACGCTGCTTGGACCAAACAGATCAACAACCGCCACGCGCCGACCAACAACCACCACCACCACGCGCCGACCAACAACCACCACCACGCGTCGACCAACAACCACCACCACGCGTCGACCAACAACCACCACCACGCGTCGACCAACAACCACCACCACGCGTCGACCAACAACCACCACCACGCGCCGACCAACAACCACCACCACGCGCCGACCAACAACCACCACCACGCGTCGACCAACAACCACCACGTGCCGACCAACAAACACCACGTGCCAACCAACAACCACCACCACGCGCCGACCAACAACCACCACCACGCGCCGACCAACAACCACCACGTGCCGACCAACAAACACCACGTGCCGACCAACAACCACCACCACGCGCCGACCAACAACCACCACCACGCGTCGACCAACAACCACCACCACGCGTCGACCAACAACCACCACCACGCGTCGACCAACAACCACCACGCGTCGACCAACAACCACCACCACGTTCCGACCAACAACCACCACCACGCGCCGACCAACAACCACCACCACGCGCCGACCAACAACCACCAAGTGCCGACCAACAACCACCACCAGGTGCCGACCAACAACCACCACCACGCGCCGACCAACAACCACCACCACGCGCCGACCAACAAGAGGAAGGCAGGAGACTTATATAGCAGCCAGCAAATAAAGGTACAAACCACACAATGCACACAAATATTTAACAGCCTACGAATAAGCACTAAGCTTGAAATGCATAAGGCGTTTACTTTCATGGTTCCCCTCTGGGCCATATTCATCTGGTGTGCGGGGGGGGAGGGGGATTTACAAACCGGCAATAAATAAATATTTTTTAACATCGTGAGGTTGTATATTTAACAACACCCTAATATGTGTTCAACAACATCTCTCGAGTACAGTGATACCACCCATGCATGGGTTAGACTGCTGTTTGGGGTTAAAAGGCCACATTTGGGAAGTGCGCTTTTTTTCCCCTATTTTGGTCAGTCTGTGCCTATGCCCTATCTTTGAGCCTGGCCACTACAATTTACCTCATAAAACCATATATTTTTGAAAACTAGACACCCCAAGGTACTTAAAATGGTAGTATTTAACCCTTTCCATGCATCAGATTCTACCACCAGCCTTTGCCACACTTTGTGGTAGTATTTTTTTTTGTATTTTTTTCACACAAATTGTACTTTGGGTATAAATTTATAGCTCTAGGTATATGTCACTATCAAACAACACCCTAATATGTGTTCAGGAACATCTCCCAAGTTCAGTCATACCCCACATGTATGGGTTTGTCTGGTGTTTGGGGTTAAAATGCCACATTTTGGAAGTGCGCTTTTATTCCCCCCATTTCGGTCAGTCTGTGCCTATGCCCTATCTTTGAGCCCGGCCACTCCAATTTACCCCATCAAACCATTCATTTTTTTAAATTAGACACCCCTTGGGTGTTTGAAATGCTTTTATTTAAATTTTTCCATGTCAGGATTTTTGGGAAGATACAGCGCTAATTTTAGCACTTGCTCATAATAGTAAACTTTATTTTTTTATTTTATTTATTTTACTCTTTTAGGACTTTTTTTTTAACATTTTGCTGGAACTGGATAGTTCCTCTAAAGCATAATAATTTTTAAATGTTACCATGTTTTTTTTAAGCTTTTTCTTTTTTTCCTTTTTTTTTTAATATTTTTTTTTTTTTTAATATTTTACTAATCACATAGTGATTAGAAAGCTGGGCTCCATTGACTTGTATGGTTGAATGCAGTACCTGTATTCAACCTGCAAGTGGATCCAGAGTTCTAGAGGGTCTGTAGACCATCTAGCCAACTTTTAAAACTTTATTATTTCCTTTCCCGGTCACAGCCCACCCAGAGGTAAGTGTTTGGTGTCGCTGGATGCCTCCTGATCGAGGCATTCCAGCGACACCATTGACGTTTAGGAGGTGATCGTTGATCGCCTCCTAAACGCTTTTAAAACGGGCGTCCGCCGCCATACAATGTATGGCGGATGTTGATGCCCCGGGGAGGGGCCAGACATGGCCCATCATGCCGATCTCGGTGTTGCTGAATGCCTCGACATCGAGCCATTTCATGGTAGGTAGGCCGTTGAAATCATGTCCTTCCCGTAGGTAAAAGTTAAGTGTTTGGTAATGAAAGCGTTACATGATTATATTGAAAAATATCAATAAACATAGCCACAAGATGTGTAGTAAACCTAGCCACACGGCTACTGAGCCCAGGGGCCCTGTGCCCATTAGAAAACGGTCTTACTGTGCTTTCTCCCGGCGATGTCCGCTCGTCAGTCTTCATCACAGAAAACTGTATATCACTGGGCTCGAGCCTCACCGACGTCTGTGCCATAAACAAACAAAATCACATTTTTTCATAGAAATACCCTTGAAACTTGCCTCTGATGACAAAAGTAGACTAACAATTCCTGCATAATTGGTATCTGTCATTATTTATGTATTGTTTGGAAAATGCATGAAATCTGTTTAGTTTAGAAAAACGTCGCCTCAGAGGAGAGCTGATAGCTTTATATAAATATATTCGGGGCCGATACAAACCATTGTGTGGAAATCTGTTCATAAACAGGACTATGCATAGGACACGTGGTCATGCGCTTAGACTGGAAGAAAGGAGATTTAGACTAAAGCAGAGGAAAGGGTTTTTTACAGTAAGGACAATAAGGATGTGGAATTCTCTGCCTGCAGAGGTAGTTTTATCAGAGTCTGTACAGACGTTTAAACTGCAACTGGATGAATACTATGAAAAACAGAATATTCGGGGATATAATCTGTAATTATGGGGAAACGGCTTATTGATCCAAGGAGAAATCTGACTGCCATTTTGGGGTCAAGAAGGAATTTGTTCTCTGGTTAGCGCAAAATTGGAAAGAGACACAAACTGGGTTTTTTTTCCTTATTTTGGATCAACAGCAACAAATTTACAGATATAGGAAAGGCTGAGCTTGATGGACGCATGTCTTTTTTCAGCCTATATAACTACCGTATGTAAGCTCTCATTGCTTATGCACATTTAATAATTGAGCAGAAACCTCATTTAAATGATTGAAAGGTGCAGTCATTCCATCTGAATTTTCTAGGTTAGAATGTATACGCAGCTGTATTTAGAGGATATTTACAGACTGCTGGCTGTCATACCTGTCTGATAGTATCTCCTTCCGGATTGCTGACAGTGATCATTTTGTCTTCACTGCCCAAGGCTAGCAAGTTCTGAGAGCTCCAGCAACCGCATGTAATACGTCTGGTGTGTTTCCCTGCAACAAACATATATAACAACAACAATAACATTTCAGAAATTGTACACTCAGCTAACAAAATCAGACGTGGTCAGCATGGAGTTCTTAGCTTTTGTTGAACCGCAAAGTCCATAATTCTGAATGGGAGCTGCTGTAGATGGTTTCAACATACACCAAATACAGAAGAAAACATTACTTCACTATAAGCATGTTTTAAAAAAATAGTTTAATTACATCTTAACCCCTAATTATGCATATAAATTCCAAAGCAGTCTTTTAGAGCAAAACTGAGAAAGCAACCCTTGTGGACCGGGAGATTCTGGAAGCGCTGGAAGACATATATTTGAGCGGGGAAACCTGTACTGGATGATAGCCTGAAGAGGATATTTCCCAAAGAAAGCTCCCAGAAATTTGCCAATATCTTACCAAGCACAGGGACCTTACGAGACGTCTGTAGGTTGTAAATGAGCAAACTTCCTTTAGATGTTCCAACGGCTAACAGAGATCCAGCCTTTGATCAAAGCAAGAAGGACATCTGATCCCTATAATAAACAGCGACATTTACCAAACTCTTCAATGACAAGCAACACAAAAATATGTACACAATATGACATTTGGCAGGGTTCCGCAGCAGTACCGTACTTTGGAATACAACATGTTTGGCTTGTACAAAAGTTGAAAGGAAAAGGAACTATCGGACAACCAAGAATTGGGCCTAGTTGAAGAGAGTCTATCGTCCATGAGACTTTACTGCATTTGGGTATCAGAGCTTTAAAACATTTTTACTCAAATTACATTTTGCCTTTAATTATTAGGTATGAAAATAAGCCTTCAATGAACATCGATATTATATATGGTACGGTAATACAGATCTGAGGATAAAGGGGCAGGGATCTCATATTTGGGAAACAGAATCATCAATATAGAATCTGACAGCAGCAGGAAAGCACAATATGGTCCATATATTCCTTCCGTAGAAGCCTTGCAAATTACCTGACCCTTATACTTGCTTTACATCCAGGACAGCCTTATGGCTAATTATGCATGTTTAACTCCCTCATTGCATTAACGTGCACACAATAACTAGGACACTATTTTAAGAACTATGTCCTTTGTGGAGGCATTCATTTAGACAACTGCAATTTCTTGAAATAATAATTAATGCACGGATTCCTGGTAGATTATCATACATGTCCGGTTGAAATGTTTCCTCTTGGAGTTGGCGTGGCATTTGCCCTTACCTCATGCTGCTGTCTAACTGACTGGTCTTCCTTGTGTTTGGATCCCAAATGTAGATGGAATTTGATTTATCAGCAATGATAGCGAGAGCGTTCCCATCTTTGTCCCAGTCCATAGCAAAACACGTGCTGGGGTTAAAGTAAATGAAAGACCACGAACGCCAACACAGTATTACATCGAATCTGGAATTTTTAAACGTCAATAAACTAAAGATATATGAACAGCTTCGTCATGAAGGTCTGTCGAGCAAACTACTCACCCTGGTAATTTAATTTCATCTTTCTTCACCCCATGCCGATCATAGATTTTCACACTTTGAGATGATCTAGGTAAAATCAGGCAGATTAAGCAATACATAAACATATTTAGCTTTCATTTACTTATCACACTTAATATTGTTGTGTACGGTGTGGGTGTTTGTATTTATATGTGTGTGAGTCGAGGCATGGACTCCACTAGACCTCTTAAGATGTGCTTTGGTATCTGGCACAAAGATGTTAGCAGCTGACCCTTTAAGTCCTGTAAGGTGTTAGGAAGGGTCTCCATGGATGCGCTTTCGGCAGCGGATAGGGGTCAGCGTGGACATCCTGACTGCTCTGCAGCTACACAGCCCCATACGCAACAAACTGCAATGCACTTTGTGTTCCACACACGTTTCTATCAGAACCAGCATTAACTTTTTCAGCAACTCGAGCTCAATGAGCCTTGGCCGCCCATGACCCTGTCACCGGTTCATCGCTTTTCCTTCCTTGGACCACTTTTGAAAGGTACTGACCGCTGCAGACCAGGAACATCGCACAATAGCTGCAGTTCTGGAGAAGATCTGACCCAGTCAAATAGTCATCACAATTTGGCCCTTGTCAAAGTCACTCAGATCCCTTTCCTGCTTCTAACACATCAACTTTGAGGACGAAATGTTCACTTGCTGCCTAATCTATCCCACTCACTAACAGGTGCCATGATAATAAAATTATCCATGCTATCCACTTCACCTGTCAGCGCTCATAATGTTATGGCTGATCGGTGTGTGTGTATACACACACACACACACACACACACACATACATACATACGCACGCACACATCAAAAGACGGGAAGGGTCTATTAGGTCATTTAGAATAAGCTTACAGGAGGTAGCTACACTAAAAAGTAATTTTAAGTCAAGACACGGAGGCGAATATTGTGCATTAACCCTTTCTTTACTCCCACACAGCAGCAAAGAAAAACTACAACAGTGAATAGAAAAAACAAGTAGGAGTGTACATATAATAACCCCTCCCACATAACATGCATCCCATAAAAGGTGACACACATCCCAAAATCCTCCTCTTTCTTTGCTGCTCCCAGACAGCAGATAAGTACATTATTGGCCTTAATTTTACTTTTAATTTTATATTTAATTTTTTATTTAATTATTGTATATTGCATTCATTTGGTGTTTATCGGTGGTCTGGACTGCGGGTTTCCCCGGTGGGATTTCCCGTGGTCTGGCCGATTGTGCACTTATATTTATTTTATTTAATTGCTTTGTTCTATTTGTGTACCTGTGGTTTTTCCCCCTGGCTTGCCGCTCCCAGGCTCCCTGTCGGGCCGGGGGCTCAGAGGCCCTTCTGGTTACCTCTACCTTTCCCCTTAATTTCCCCTGTGTGTCTCGTGCGGTGTGTCGCGTCGCCGGCGTTTTTTCTTCTGACGGTTCGCCGGCTCGTTTTTTCTTTCTTACCCTTTCGGCGGTCGCGCTTGCTTCCGACGATCGGGGGTTTTTCCCTTCATCCTCGTGCGTCGCGGACGTTCTTCTTCTCGTCCGTCTGCTCCTACTCCTGGCTCCTCCCACGACGTTTCGCGGGCTTTTACTCTAGTCCTCGGACGTGTGGTGGATAGGAGCCTCGGGTTGAGAGTCCGGTATTTGCCGTGCATTTCTTTGTTCCTGCCGTTCTCCTTTCTGCAGGATCATTTGTTCTTAAACGTTCGTTTGTTCCTCTTGCGTTTTTCTTTGCCGTTTTCTTAAAGGGGCATATCCCTGTTATACATTTATACCTACCATCTACCTGATTCCATACATATATATTTTATTGCTATGGCTGGGCAACAACCCCCATCTGAGGTGTTGTCTGACATCTGAGGTGTTGTCTGACATCTGAGGTGTTGTCTCCCTGGCCGAGAAGAACGCCATAGAACGGGTTCCCCCGGACACCCCAGGCTTCCTCAGCAATATCTTCCTCGTGCGCAAAAAAGGTGGAGGCCTTCGTCCGGTGATCAATCTCCGTCACCTCAACGGTTATGTTCGCTACCGCCACTTCAAGATGGAGGGCATCCATCTCCTTCGGGATCTCCTGTTGTCGCACGACTGGATGGTCAAAATAGATCTCAAGGACGCTCATCTCACGGTTCCCGTGGCGGAGCACTCCAGGAATCTCCTTCATTTTCTCTGGCGCAATGTCTCCTGGCGTTTCACTTGTCTCCCCTTTGGTCTTTCGTCAGCTCCTTGGTGCTTCACCAAGCTGCTCAAGCCTGTGGTGGCACTTCTGCGGTCTCGGGGCGTTCGTCTGATTATTTATCTCGACGATATGCTTCTCATGGCTCAGGAAAGGGAGATCCTCCACCTGCACACCCAGTGGACGCTGGAGTTGGTCCAACAGTTGGGTTTCCTCATCAACGAGGACAAGTCTCACCTCATCCCGTCCAGAAGACTGGAGTTCCTGGGGTTCGCCGTGGACTCCGTGGACAGTGTTCTTCGCCTTCCAGTCTCCAAGATCCACTCCATCAAGAAGGAGATCCGGAGGGTTCTACGTTTGCGGACAGTTTCGCTGCGCCACTTAGCCCGCATTATCGGCCTCCTGGCAGCCTCCATCCAGGCGATCTTTCCGGCCCCTCTCCATTACAGGGCTCTGCAGCGCCTCAAGATCCATCATCTCCGCTCGGGGGCGTCCTATGCGGATCTCGTCACCTTGGATGCCTCTACCATAGCGGAGTTGCGTTGGTGGTTGGACAACATGTCCGCCTGGAACGGCAAGGCAATTTTCGGCACTACCCCGGATCTGTCAATCGATTCGGACGCCAGCCTGCACGGTTGGGGCGCGCGATGTGGCGAGATCTCCACGGGCGGTCCTTGGTCCCGGATGGAGACGGGTCTCCACATCAATTGCCTGGAGCTTTTGGCGGGCTCGTTTGCCATACGGAGTTTTTCCAAGGATCACATCAATTCTTGCATCCGCCTGCGCATGGACAATGTCTCTGCAGTGCGCTATATCAATTATCTGGGGGGTACCCAGTCAGCCATCCTGGCGGATTTGGCCAAGGACCTATGGTCCTTTTGCTTGGAGCGCAACATCACGTTGCAGGCGGAGTATATTCCCGGCCTTTCCAATGTGGTGGCGGATTGGAATTCGCGCTACCTCTCCGACGCCAGCGACTGGACCCTGGAGTGGGGGGTGTTCTCCTCTATTATGGAGCTCTGGGGTCCGCTCCGCATCGATCTTTTCGCTTCCCGGTTGAATTCACGTCTCCCTCTCTTTTTCAGCTGGCGGCCGGATCCGGACGCGTTGGCGGTGGACGCTTTTCTTCAGGATTGGTCCGGAGGCCGGCATTACGCTTTTCCTCCGTTCGCTATGATCCCCAGGACACTCCTTCAAGTCCGCCGGCAACAGGTCACTCTGGTGCTCGTGGTTCCCTTTTGGCCCTCCCAGGCTTGGTTCCCCAGTCTCCTGGACCTTCTGGTAGAGGTGCCGCGGTTGCTCTGTTCTCACGGGCCTCTTCTTCTGGACCCTGCAGGGGCACCTCACCCGTTGATTCAAGACGGCAGTCTTTCTCTCCTGGCTTGTTTGGTCTCCGGACAGTCCGCCGGCCTTTCGGTCTCGGCTCAGCGGCTCCTGGCCGGAGCGTGGGCTCCAGGTACCCACAAGTCTTATGGTGCAGCCTGGCAAGCTTGGTCTGCTTGGTGCTTGGAACGGGGTCTGGATCCCTTTTCAGCTCCTCTAACCTCTGTTATCCTGTTTCTTACCTCTTTGTTTGAGTTGGGACGCGCTTACAGGACAGTCAACCTGTATCGTTCGGCGATCTCCGCGGCTCATGTTGGGTTTGACGGGGTCCCTCTGGGCAAGCATCCGTTGATTTGCCGTCTTCTTAAGGGTATCCGGTTTGCTCGGCCGCCTCGACCCAGGTATTCTTCTACTTGGGATGTGTCTCTGGTTCTGCGCTTCTTTCTCTCTTGGCCCCCTAATTCTGAATTGTCCTTGCGGCAACTGTCAGCTAAGTTGGCTATGTTGTTCTGTCTCATTTCGTGTAAACGCGTCTCTGATGTTAGGGCTCTCGACTGGGACGCTCGTTCCTTTGTGCCTGAGGGAGTGCGTTTCGATATCTCGCGTCGCACTAAGACCTCTATTAAGTCGGTCACTTATCCGGCCTTCCCGGCCAATGCCGCTCTGTGTCCTGTGGTTTGTCTCCGGGAGTATGAAGCGCGCACTTTGGCTTTCCGTTCTGCTCATTCTCCTGTGACGTCGGCTACTTTGTCTCGCTGGATCAAGTGGGTTATGTCCCTCGCTGGTGTCGATGTCTCCAAGTTCGGGGCGCATTCTACTAGGAGTGCTGCGGCGTCCAAATCCCTGGCTCTGGGTGGTCGCCTGGAGGATATTTTACGTGCGGCGGATTGGTCCAGGGAATCCACCTTTCGGGATTTTTATTTCAAGCCTATTGATCATGTTTTTTCCTCCGTGGTTCCCTAGCTTTAAACTTGCACAATATGAGCCTCCGTGTCTTGACTTAAAATTATTGGATTTTGCTAAAATATGACGTAAAGTCATGATTTTATGAAAGACACGGAGGCGAATATTGTTCCCTGCCCGTTTCTTTCCCCCTCCAGTGATTGAGGGTTTTTGCTGTGTCTTTTCTTGGCAGGTTGGAGGGTTCTATGGTCTGGTAGGTTTCTCTTTTCCTCCGTGCTGCGGTTGGACTGTTTTTTCCTTGTACTGTGTATCTATGTATTTGTTTATATGACTGCTGTTGTGTCTTTGTTCTGTACCTCTTTTCATGGTTGTTCTGCATATTTTGGCCTCTGTGGTGTTTTGTTGACTGGATCACTAACTCGTGTTCGCATGTTTTTCCTCGTCTTCTGTTTCAGGTTCATCCTTCTAATCCTCGCCTACCTGGTGGTGGTTGATCTTCGATGCGACCAGTCTCCTTTCCTTCGGCGTTCTGCGAGTGGTTTTGGCGACGGAGTCGGTGTCCTGTTTGGCTCATGTTGCCTGTTGGTTCCGGTTTGGATTATCCGGTCTTCGTCGCAGCCTCGAAAGAGGAGGATTTTGGGATGTGTGTCACCTTTTATGGGATGCATGTTATGTGGGAGGGGTTATTATATGTACACTCCTACTTGTTTTTTCTATTCACTGTTGTAGTTTTTCTTTGCTGCTGTGTGGGAGTAAAGAAAGGGTTAATGCACAATATTCGCCTCCGTGTCTTTCATAAAATCATGACTTTACGTCATATTTTAGCAAAATCCAATAATTGCCCTTTATAATATACGCTAAAAAAGGTTTCTGTTTGGAGAATAAAAACATGATACATTGTAAGTTACGCTGACATTAAAAGTATGGAAGAAAAGGTTTCCTTGACATACCCTGTCACTGCAATGTAGTTCCCCAACGTTCTCTGCCAGACATACTGGATAGGAGATCCAAGCAAGCTCTTTTCCGTCAAAGCAAATACACGCTGCAGAACAAAAGCTAATTAATGAAGATTTCCAAATGCCGGTCAAACCTTTGCCCTTAAATTTAGGATTATATGCACTCAGATCACAAGACACAGACGTGTTCAGGGATCCACAGTTAAAAACATAAGAAGGGACCTTTATTTGTTGGTTTTACTGAAAGATAAAAAATATAATTAAAACTTAACTGTGAATTTAACATTAAAAAGAGTACAAAAAAACCACAGGTAAAGTTTATACAGCGCATCTGTTAATAATTATTATTTGGGTTTATTCTAGATCCTGTTGTCAGACTTGATATTTTTGTATGTTTATACTGCACTTGGAAATTATACCCCAGAAGTCTATCTCTACTCTTGAGCCCTAGCTGCCCCATTAGCAAATCTTTACACTTCTAGTACATTTGACAATAACCCCTCACAATATAAATATGTTATTTTACATGCTATGATTTGATCTTAAGAGCTTGCTGTCAATTATCTCTGCCTTGACGTTATGGTAATAACCATAACTATATGTAAGGAGTTAGTCATGAGTCCTATCAGCATTAAGGAGAAGAGCAGCGGCAGGGGCCACAAACAGCTTGTAGGGGTGTCTTTAATCTCCTACACATCTTATACCAAAGATTCATGGCTATCACAGGGGATAGATTGAAAATAAGGGATTTATTTACTAAAGGAGAGCTGTGGTTTGAAGTCTCTCACTCCAGTGTTCATAATGAGGAGGCAACAGTGGCAGGTTCCTCCAGCACGAATGATTGAGCTGGCATGTATAATGTTCCCAGGGCCGGCCCAAGACAAAATGCCGCCTCCCCCCATTATCTATCCTTATCTACCCTACTTTCAGCAGTCCTGCGGCGAGTCTCCCTGCTCGGTCTCAGTTTGTAATGCTGAGCGCCAGAAATGACGTCATCTTCCGGCGCTCAGCATTACAAGCCGGCACCAAGACCGAGCTAGAGGGCTCGCAGAGGAGAGAGAGAGGGGCGCCGAGCGGGTACCGATAACTTGGTAAGTGAAAACCACTCGGTGCCCCTCTCTCTCTTTTTAAAAAAAAAAAAAAAGGGGGGGCTTGGGGCCGCTCCATTGTCGGGTCAGTGCGGCCCTGAATGTTCCAATAGTTCAATGGGTCAGCAGACTTTGATGAGCTCTCATGTATTTAACTATACATCATACAGGACCAGCCAAGCTGTCTCTGCAGCAGAAGCTCCCTGGGGTTGGCCCTTCACAGTGAAGTCAATGGGCTAAAACTCAGCTGTCCTGTCCAAACTCTCCTCATAACTGTTTAGTGAATAGAGCCCTAAGACATACAGCCTTGCGTGCTGTGCACTACAACTCCTATGACGCCTGGTTAACCTATGGGACACCGGCTGCAGCGCCTACAACTCTCCTAAATCTCAGCAAACCACGGTGTATCTGTCTGCACCCCTCAGTCTAGTAGAGCGGAACCCCAATCAGTTTCGGGAATTGTTGAAGAGCGCAGCCCCCGCCTAACCCAGCAGATTCCTCTCCATGACTCGGATATACTCGGGCGCTGCTGACGAGGCGCCTGAATACACAGCTGTCTTTATTTGTAGCCATTTGTACCCCTCGAAGATAGCCCATGCACGGCCTTCTTACCTTCATCCTTTTCGTCACAGCTCCGTATTGCGCATGCGCGCCCCCTTGGCAACCGCAGGCGTTCAAGGCGACACAGTATTTTCGATCTCCGTAGCAACTGCTCAGCCAATTACAACAGAGAAAGGTGGGAGACTCGTTGAGTCGAGTTCTATGTACAAGAGCTGCGTTAAGATCGTTGCCTCTTTTCCGGAGACATATTTTGGAGACCAAACGCAGGTTCCAGTGTTTTGAACTTTACTGGCTGCATAACCATCATAAAGTGTTTCTTCATAGCGATACGTTTGTTGATTATGTAAGTAGTCTGATTCAAACCAAAACACCGCCAAATATTCGATTTTAGGTTCCATCAGCATATAAAATGTTTATTTGTTTCAATATTATAAAGGTTACTGGAATTATGTTGAATGTTTTCATGCACTAAGTGTATTAATTGTAATAAATCAATTCATAAAGTCAATAACCGCAGCTATCTCTAAAATAATACCCCTGATTTAATGTAAAGAGCAACGTAGGAGCAGATAAATCTGCATACCCAGACACACAAACACACATACCGAGACAAACATACATATTTACACACTTGAGCCTTCCAGGTGTCCCAAGGATTTTGTGTTACGCTACTGCTTGGGGGTAGCACACAATTTTATTTAAATTAAAGTATGTTTTGGGGGTTTTTAGGTAGTTTTTTTTGCATGTCATCTACTTTTTTTTAAATACAGACGTATACAATTTCTTTTTTCATCCAAGCAAAAATCTTGTTGTCTTTTTCCCTTTGGGAAAAGCCTTCCCTTCCAAATGTTTGTACAGTATATATTTCTATTTAACAGTAGACAATTGTAACATTTTTCTCACAATTAAGGTGCAATATTTAAAAGAATAACGCACACAAAAAGAATTAGGAGACTACTAAAAGTTTATTATTAAATCAAATACACTATGTGGACAGAAGCAAAAAGTACACATTTACCTCAAAGGAGGTCAGATATAGGGCTACCTCTGGACTCACAGAGAGTCTTTCTTCAGCTCGCAGGAGAGAAAAAACCTCATTGGAGGAAATCTCTGGGGGACCATGGCTGAAAGAACTGCTCTTCCCTCTGGGCATTAAGAGGTTAATATAAATCCTGACTGTGCTTTTCTACACTGCACCTTTTACTGTAGTCTATTCAATATTTGCTATATGTTTCTTAGCCCTGTAAAACAGAAAGTTAACATGAAATAAAAAAAGAAGTGACCGCCTTGTTGTAGATGTTACTCCTTCCTCGTTCTGCAGCACCAGACATCTTCAGATATCTCAACTGGAACCCTGACAAACTGCCAGGTAGCCAGCGAACTTGATATCTCCAGGGCCTCTTGTCGGAAGTCTTCATACGCCTTATGGGTGTTACTCCTTCCTCATTCAGTAGCAGCAGCCATCTTCAGATATCTCACAAACTGCCAGGTAGCCAGCGAACCTGAAATCACTAGGATCACAACATAAGTATTAATATATCGGACTGGAACCCTTTATATAGGCAGCTTCTATTGTGACATCACAATGCCATGAACAGTGTCTGTGACATAATTTTCTCTTCTTAATATGAAAAAAAAAAAACAGCTTTGCCACTGCATAAACCTGTGCACACTAACTAGGACACTGGAAAGAACCACCCTTCCCTCTGGGCATTAAGAGGTTAATATAAAACCTAATTGTGCTTATATTTATATTACTATATTACTGTATACTATTCAATCTTAACCCTGTAAAACAGAAAGTTAACATGAAGTAAAAAAAGAAGTGACCGCCTTGTTGTAGATGTTACTCATTCCTCGTTCTGTAGCACCAGACATCTTCAGATATCTCAACTGGAACCCTGACAAACTGCCAGGTAGCCAGCGAACTTGATATCTCTAGGGCCTCTTGTCGGAAGTCTTCATACGCCTTGTAGGTGTTACTCCTTCCTCGTTCTGTAGCAGCAGCCATCTTCAGATATCTCAACTGGAACCCTGACAAACTGCCACAAATTGTGACATCACACTGCCATGAACAGTGTCTGTGACTTCATTTCTTCTTCTTACTATGTAAAAAAAACAGCCTTGCAAATTGCTTTGTCACTGCATAAACCTGTGCACACTAACTAGGGCACTGGAAAGAACCACCCTTCCCTCTGCTTTTCTACACTGTACATTTTACTGTATACTATTCAATCTTAACCCTGTAAAACAGAAAGTTAACATGAAATAAAAAAAAAGAAGTGGCTACCTTGTTGTAGATGTTACTCCTTCCTCGTTCTGTAGCACCAGACATCTTCAGATATCTCAACTGGAACCCTGACAAACTGCCAGGTAGCCAGAGAACCTGATATCTCTAGGTTCACGCCGTAAGTGTTAATATATCTGACTGGAGCCCTATATATAAGCAGCTTCTATTGTGACATCACAATGTCAGTGTCTATGACATCATTTCCTGTTCTTACTCAAATAAAAAAAAAAAAAAACCTTGCAAATTACTTACCACTGCATAAACCTGTGCACACTAACTAGGACACTAGCCCTGGGCTAGCTGTGAAAACAATCATTCATCAAAGACAGTGTTCAGGGGTCCACAGTTTACAACATACATAGGTCTTACTAAAAGAAAAAAATAGATTGTAAAAACGTAACTTTAAATTAAACACTAAAATGAAGACGCACCAGAAAAAAAAAAGAAATGTAAAGTGTATATAACACATCACTCAATCAAACTGCAGCTAGGAGCATGTACTGGAAATACTAGATTCTCACATAGTCCCTGCCCTGCCTGCCTTAACAGTTTTATTCCCATTCCTGGTGTTTACCTATAACTACCCATCTATGAAAAGTGGAGGGAAAGAAGATATTAATTAAATGGGTAGAAACATAGGAAAATATGATATATGATGTGACCTGTTATACAGGGCCCCCAAGGTACTCAGAGATGGCTCCAGCCTGGCTGTCAAACAAAGATAACACAGGTAGGAACTCCAGTGCTTAAACTAATCCCATTTATAGGATTGCTGCCAGGGGATTAAAGGTTGGGTTGTATGCATGTATCTGGTTATCTATGTTAATGCAGTTCTGTGGATATACGAGGCTATATTTTACAACAATTAAATGTTCATTCCTGCTGTACTCAATTCTAGGTAGTTGTATCTACTTATTGGGTATACACAGCAGGGTTCCATGGTGTGCATGCTAGCTGGTGCTGGAAGTGATTTCGAGGACAACAGGAGGATACATCTGGGTGATTTCTGGGAGTTACTACGGCTCTCTTGGTGAACCCGTTACATATTACAACAGGTACTATGATGGAACCCAAATAATAATAATTATTAATAAAAAAGTTATATATTTTTATTTGTTATTATTATTATTATTATTTGGGTTTTATTAATGTTCCTGTTGTCAGACTTGATATTTTTCTATGTTATACTGCGCTTGGAAATTATACCCCAGAAGTCTATCTCTACTCTTGAGCCCTAGCTGCCCCATTAGCAAATCTTTACACTTCTAGTGCATTTGACAATAACCCCTCAAAATAAAAAATGTTATTTGATCTTAAGAGCTTGCTGTCAATTATCTCTGCCTTGACGTTATGGTAATAACCATAACTATATGTAAGGAGTTAGTCATGAGTCCTATCAGCATTAAGGAGAACAGCAGCGGCAGGGGCCACACACATTTTGTAGGGGTGTCTTTAATCTCCTACACATCTTATACCAAAGATTCATGGCTATCACAGGGGATAGATTGAAAATAAGGGATTTATTTACGAAAGGAGAGCTGTGGTTTTAAGTCTCTCACTCCACTGTTCATTATAAAGAGCCAACAGCGACAGGTTCCTCCAGCAAGAATGACTGAGCTGGCATGTATAATGTTCCAATAGTTTAATGGGTCAGGAGACTTTGATGAGCTCTCATGTATTTAACTATACATCATACAGGGCCAGCCAAGCTGTCCCTGCAGCAGAAGCTCCCTGGGGTTGGCCCTTCTAGTGAAGTCAATGAGCTGAAACTCAGCTGTCCTGTCCAAACTCTCCTGACAACTGTTTAGTGAATAGAGCCCTAAGACATACAGCCTTGCGTGCTGTGGACTACAACTCCTATGACGCCTGGTTAACCTATGGGACACCAGCTGTAGCGGCTACAACTCTCCTGAATCTCAGCAAGCCACGGTGTATCTCATACCTGGGAATTCTCCAGGTTTGACTCGGAGATTGCCGGGTGAAGCACTGCTTCTCCGGGTCAAGACCCGAATCCTCAAGGTCGCGGGAGCATGGTCTTGACACGGCCCGCTCCCCGCCCATTTTCCCTCTTAATGGGGGTGTTTCCCGCTGCTGCCATCGGGAATATCCCCCTGACGTCAGTGTGGAGTCCTGGCCACATCCCGCAAGGGAAGGCTCTGGGTAGCCGGAGCCCAGAAGCACTGCCATGTAAGCAGCATAGAACAAAACCTAATTAGGTTAATTAACCGAACCAAACACTTAAAAATTCCAGTCACTGATATTCTTGTTATTTAGTTTTTTTCCATTATATCCTTACATATGTCTTTCATGCCCAGCAGTTATCAGTAGGCTAACTTACAATATATCATGTGTTCCTTTTTCCCCTTTTCTTTCTTTATATAGTTATTTTTTAGTTTATTTATACTAAATGACCTGCTAGACCCTACCGCAGGGGCATCCAACCTGCGGCCCCCCAGCTGCTGCAAGACTACATCTCCCATCCTCCTCAGCCAGCTCCTTGGCTGAAAGAGCATTATGGGAGATGTAGTCCTGCAGCAGCTGGAGGGCCGCAGGTTGGACAACCCTGCCATTATGCCTTTTGAAGTGAGTGTGTATGTATATATAGATACACACACATTGTGACAGGGAGAGGGGCATGGTGGTGGATATGTTTCATGGAACATCTTGCAGCGCAGTCCTCAAATTGCTGAAAAAAGGTAATGTTGGTTCTGATAGAAAGGTGTCAGAACACAAAGTGCATTGCAGGGACAGTCTAATATCGCTGACTCCTCTGTTATAGATTAATGCATATGAAAGTATTCTGTGAGTAACCCTAACCCTCTTTGAGCACCGCTTTACTTTATATGTAATATGTAGCTAATAAAACACTTGGGAGAGAAGTTATAGGGATGCGGCAAAACCTTCTTTGCTTCTCCATGATAAGAAATGTCCTGAAGCTAATTGGCTACTGAAGCAGTCAATCAGTGGCAGTAAGTACTTCCAATCAAATCAATGTATGTCCTGTCACTGATTGACAGCTTAAGCAGCCAATCAGTGGTAGGAAAGTGCTCCTGACATGCGATGTTCAGCAGAAGTAGAGCCGGAGCTCACTGGAGTCAGCTCCTCGGGCGAGGAGATGCATTCGCCATATTGGACATAACATCGGTAACTGTTACTGTGTTTTCAGTATCAAAAACTCATACAACTGGAACTGTTGCAAAACGTTTAGGGGGAAAAAAGGAGTGTACGTCCTTGATGTGACATTAAAATGATAAATAACTTGTTACATTATATTTTTTACAATTTAATCAACAATTCTGTATAACTTCACATGTTTTATATAAAAATCAAATAGTTCCATTGGGTAATCCTTAGCACAATAAACTGAGGTTATACACCAAAAAACTGCGTTCAGGTCTAATTTGCAACACAGGCTCACAAGCAATAACGGAATAGAACTTGAACAACAAGTTGGTGCTTATATTACAATACTGACGCTCAGGAAAGTCACATCATTCAAGCTTTTATAGACACTGGGTGCTGCGTGACAAGGCACAAAGTGAACAGGCAACTACCACCCCTCGTCCTTCAAGTAAGATGGTACATCGGGTCACTTGATATTACAATTAGGAAGACAGCATTGAAAATAAAATGCATTTAAAAGAAACCCAGAAATGAAAACACATTTAAAAAATTAACCATCGAAGTGCAGCAGGTTTGTGTACCGTTTTACTGGTATTCTGGGTTAATAGGATGCACAAGTAGGGGAAGTTCCCATTCCTGCTGCATTGCACTGATTCAATGTATGATGGCTAAGAGAAAAACATTTGTGACATTTTAGTCTAGTTATATATCTATATATACACTGCCGTTTAAAAATTTGGGGTCACTTAGCTGTTTTCATTGAGTGTAGTTAAAAAATAAAAACAAAAAAAAAACGCACATTGTATTTCAAATTTTAAATATTATCTATGAAGCCTTTGATTAGGATATATACACTACCATTCAAAGGTTTGGGGGGAAAGATAAAGGACCTCTGTACACCTATGAAGATATTCCATAAAAAATCAGCCATTTCCACCATTAACAATGGTTTCTCATCCATTTATTACGTTTTTATATGAAGGACACCTGTTGAGTTTTGATCTAGGTGTTTGAGATGTAAATTCAAGGCCAGAACATTTAGGTAAATGTTGGTTTTTATTGTTTAGATATGCAATAGAGTGCCACAACTCCACTGTAACATTTCTCATCCCCTGGGTACAACGTATCTTGCCTCCTGAGTACAGTGTATGGGATCTTTTGAGAGTTTTTCTTTAATTGTTTAGATACCCTAATACTTTGGAGGGGCACTTTCTAAGAGAATGTACAAGTGCAAAAACTGTACATGACATTTATGTTATATGCAGTTTTATATCATTCTAAACAGCAGCACAGAGTATATTTCACCTGTCGGGATTATCTAAGTGCGTACAACGTCCAGGGTTCTATTGTGGCCGTCGTAGGGAACCAGCCTGTGTGCAAACAGAAGCATTTCACAGAGAAGCAGCATACGTATAATTATATGTACTTGTGTCACGCATACCAAACTGAATATACCTTATGATACAAGTGATATGAAACAATGCGATTTCTGTTTCCACCCCCCTTTTTGTGTGAAAATTAGTTACGGCTGCAGCATCCATTTATTTCTCCTGCCGGTGGTCTTTCCGGCTAGGGCAAGAAGGCTCACGATTGCGCCATGGATTTATTTTCCTGCACAACTCAACCCCTGGTCCTAACACTCAGAGCAGTACTAAGAGGCTGCAATATATTATCAGAGAGGCCAAGAATTAGATGAACTATGTAACATGGGAGCATGGATGCTGTCTCAAACTTTCCTGAGGTTGTAGGGGTCATGGCTTTTTACAAGAGTTTTCGAACTTTTCCTGGATAATATTGTTACCCGTTGGATAACCCCACCAACGGTATTGTGCTATTTTAAAATAATGTAGTACTTAAAGCATCCCATTCAGAATAAACAAGCTCTTGACACTCTTGGTTTCTTTCTAAGTGAAGGTCTTACAGAACACGTATGTCTTTTGTATAAGTAACAGTGTGATTTACTGTATATTGTGCTTGTTTAATATTGTTTAATTGTTGCCATTTTCCAAAAACGTGCGGCAATAGCTTGTAACAAGTCTTCCTTTTTTTGTCATTGGATTCCCAGTAACTATATATTTCGTTCAGCTGGTGTGGATTTGAGTCCTAGCCTGGCCTCGTTCAGTAATTCTGGAGGGCTGACTCCTGCAAGGACTCTCCTTATGTTGCCATCCAGTCTGTCTCTGGTCACGCATGGCTTGAGCTGGACTACCACCAGCTTGCTCATCTACCTCTATATCTCATAGTGCAAAGCTAACTGCAAATTCTATGCTATAACAGCAATAACACAATACAAATAGTAAAAATAAGTATTAAAAATAAGACTTTGGTTTTAAAAAAGTAAATAGAAACAAAATAGAAACAAACAGATCGATACAAAAAAATATAACAATATAGCCATCAACAAACTATCAATTAATCTTCATTTGTTTCCATTCTTTGCTCTTTTTATCTTGTTCTCTCACTTGCATTATCTTCACTTTTCCATACGTTTCTCATCCCAATGACAGTGTCCATTATTTCACCAGATGCAGCCCATATAGGTGTTTCACCAATGGAACGTTTATAACCAGCCAAGGACACATGGACAATTCTGGCATCCCATACGGAACTCACCAATGTCCTTCAAAGACCAGCTGGCACTTGCTTTGACTGCTGCCGAACTAACAGAGCAGGGTAGCATATTGTTTTTTCCTATAATGAAGTAAAAACTATCCACATTATCCAATACCCAGTGATTCCGAAATATATTGGATCCATTAATATTGGTCATAAACAATTATTTCCCAAGAATGATAAAAATAGATCTTGGAAGGTGAATCTTTGTTTAAAGCTGATACATTCTTTATGCTTGATTATAAATTATTGAATATAACTTAGTACAGATAAAATGTATTTAAATCCGAGCAGATTGAGATAAAAATTGTGTTTTTTCAATAAACTTGTAAATAAGAAGCAGTGGTGAAGGAGAATCTCTTTGGATATGTGGTGGTCTAACACACGTGCGTCTTATGCGTGTCTTATAGTTTCACGGTCACTACGCAGGCACCGGCTCTTCCAAGGCACAATGGGGCAACCTTAAAGAAACAAAGCGAAATGAATTAGAACAGAAACCTGATTCACTTGCACAAATTTTAAATACAAGTGCACAAGTATAAACCGAACACCAAAAATAAGGGTAATGACAAATTAAAAGCAATAACTGCAGTGTCCCTATTAGATATGGAGCCGGTAATGGTATAATGTAAAAACCCAGATGGTCAGTTCACAATGGGCGTTATAAAGTTAATGAATTACTAAAAAATAAAGAGATTTGTTACCATGTAATGTTTTCATTTGTTCTTTAACATTATTAAGTCTTCAGAACTTTGTATTATAAGCAATGCTGACCTGCGTCCATTCATTTGTTTGAGGGTCATACGCCTCCACGTTATTGAGATAGCTTTGTCCATCATATCCGCCAACAGCGTAAAGTTTGTCACCCAGCAGACATACCCCTACTGCGTCTCTACTTATACTCATGGAGGCCACTGAAGTCCACATGTCTGTTTTGGGATCGTACCTATAACAGTTTAAATGAATTACTCATTTGTACCGCATGAATCACATTATGCTAAGCATATAAAACATAACTCTCTGGAAGTGTTTTATCAGGTAGGCAGACAATCCTACTAAATTCATATATATATATAGTCTACAGCTTTATTAAAAGGCTTATGGCTACACTCAGACATAAACCCACAGATGTCAATATGAGCTACTCCATAAAATGTTAGGTAGCAGTAGTTATTTTTTCAGGTACAGTGGTTGACAGTCTCTGCTCTAAAAGGTCCTCTACACATCCCCCTGATCTGTGTATGTAAGAGGATCAGGGGAAATCCTTATTATGAGGAACCGGTTCAACACAGGCATACCCCACATTAACATACACAATGGGGTGAAAATGTACCTAAAGTGAAGCACTTTTCATTGCATGTACTGCATTGCAATCGTCATCATTTCCACCATGAAACGCTTGAAGATAAACTGACTTGCAAAGGGAATGTATTAAACAGGGAAACGATTGCGCTGCATCTATGTCCGGGGCACGTCTGTATGTGTTTGATGTCCCCATCTGAAATGTTACCTTTCGACACAGTCTGAAAGCCGAGATGTTAGGTTGGAAGCTGGTGCATCGTGTCCTCCGATTGCATACAAGAACCCATTCCAAGTAGTGACTCCCACTCCTCCTCTTCTCTTTGACATCTGGGAGCAAAGGGTCCATTTGTTGGTGTGAGGATCAAAGCATTCTACAGACTTTAGACAAGAACTCCCATCACGACCACCCACTGCATAAAGTCTAGTGGGAAAAAAAGCAAAACACAGTTTCTAAATTACCAAAATGGCCTCAATATGCTAAAACTCCAAGAGAAATTATTCAGCTAAACTAATAAACAGTTTGGGGGACTAATTCCCAAAATTGTAAACTGGAATCTGAAATCTGTAATCTGAAGGTTTTGCAGCATAGACCATAAGATATGGTACACATGGATTTGTAACACCAACGCTTTTCCTATATAGTGTGAAGATTGTTTTTGTAATTAGGTTAGTTTATTGCCGCGCTGCTACGCAAGGTTCCAGCAAGTGTTCAATTACTTACTTTCCACTAAGCACTGCCACGCCAACCGTGCTCCTAGGCGTTGACATGCTGGCCACAAAGTTCCACTGACGTGCTTGAGGGTCCCACCTTTCCACCGTGTTCAGGTAACTCCATCCATCATGGCCACCTACAGCATACATGGGTCCTTCTAACACCGCCACTCCTACAAGGAGGATGCATTCAACACGTACAAAGTACGTAAGTGTTAGGAATTATCGAAAAGACATGCAATACACAGAAACGATGTATGGAAATAGAACATATTTTGGCAAAATATATATGGACAAGGATGACAATATAAGGTAAGGAAGAGTGGGGATGCGGTCCTCTCAATAGATTGGGGTTGATCTTCCCTTTGTAATGCCATGAAGAAATGTACAATCAGGATAAAAAAAATTAACCAAAAACCATGCTCGCTGCTTATGGCAATGCTAATTAGATCCTTCTTGTCCACTAAAATCCCTTCCTCTATAGACTTTTGTTAGTAATAGTGTATGCCTGTGTGATTAAGACACATCACTGAACAATATTGGAACCTGCATAGTCCACAACAGTTTATGACTAATCTGAGAAAAAACAAACTTCTTGAGGAAAAAACAGCTACTTTATGTTCTCACATATTTTTAAAGTCATTGTAAAAGTGATAACAAGAAGCACACAAAAAGGTACAATGCTGGTATAAAGGCCATATCAGATCTAAATGTGTGTTTTAATTAAAAATTCCCAAATAGGGACAAAAGCAAATAAGGAACACACATCCACATGTTTCCTGCTTTGGCATTGGTACTTTTTTGTTCCAGTCCCCAAAAGTATTTATTTATGGGAGTCCCACAATCTAAGCCTGGTCTACAATCCCGTTACACCCGTCTCCTTTCTCCCTGGAACAGTCTGTCATATTACAAATACATACGCCATTTAGAGTTCTGCATAGGTTTTTCTAAACAGGGCAATAGTCCCGGTAAGCATTGCTACCTACCAAGGCCATGTCTGTGCGTAGACATTGGTGGCATAACACTCCATGTTTTAGTTTTTGGATTGTAACACTCAACAGTATTCAAAGTGTGTGTGTGTGTGTGTGTGTGTTAAATGGGGGCATAGGGCATTTCTGGAATGCCTTATACCCCTATATACCACTCTGGCACTTAGGGGGTTAAAAGGCATATTATGGGGCAGAGTGGCATATAGGGAGGTATAAGGCATTTCAGGAGGCAGAGTGGCGTTTTCCCTAAGTTAATATTCAGATTTTGGGGGGTCGTCTTATAATCAGGGTCGTCTTATAATCGCTACTGGGAACACTGCCAAAATGTATTCTGCAGTATTGTATCCCAGGAGACACCATTGGTAACACATGGAACTAAAAATGTCTATGAAGAGTATAGAGCAATACCTTTGGTGGCATCCATTCCACCTACAGCAAACAGCATACCGACTGTGGACTTTCTTGGCTTTGTGCGAGGGCTCTGTAACATGGGTCTTCTTTCAGGCAACAAGTGGTACTTCATGGCTTCCATAATTAGAGTGCATTCGTTTCCATATCTGCAAGAAACTACAGTTCCAGATAATCATTATTATTATAGGAAAGCTGTATTCATGCTCCGTTCTACCTCCTTATATACTGTATGCAGCGCACAAAGTGTATATTAAATAAACCAAGACATATTCCCTGGGGGTAAAAGGTATATCAGGGGGCTCAGTGGCATATAGGGGGTATAAGACATATCGATATTAGGCATATCAGGGGGGCATAAAACAAGTCTGGGGGTAAAAGGTATATCAGGGGGCTCAGTTGCATATCACTGGCATATAAGGAGTATAAGGCATATCAGGGGGCACAGTGGCATATCAGGGGGCACAGTGGAATCTGGCGTATAAGGCATATATGGGGGCAGAGTGGCAAGCTGGGGGTCAGATGTGCATAACTGGGGGCAGTTTGGTAAATAAAAAAATTTAAACAAGGCCTTTTTCTCAGTTTTTATTAAATATGAAAAATAGTTAACATATGAATTAATATTTACTAATAACTTTGTATTAAAACCTAGTTTGAGAAACACCGTGTTTGGGTTCTTGTAGCTTTTATTATTATGTCAGTAAAATAAGAAGGTGAATAGAGAGAGGCCATTGCAATAAAGAGATGAAAGTGTAAATTGTACGTTTTTTATTGCAATTTTTCTTCAATTTAAAATAATGTATTTTTTTATCCGATTAATCGATTAATCGACAAAATAATCGGCCAACTAATCGATTATTAAAATAATCGTTAGTTGCAGCCCTAGTGCCGACCAACAACCACGCGCCGACCACCAACCACCACCACGCGCCGACCAACAACCACCAAGTGCCGACCAACAACCACCACCACGCGCCGACCAACAACCACCACGTGTCGACCAACAAGAGGAAGGCAGGAGACTTTTATAGCAGCCAGCAAATAAAGGTACAAACCACACGATGCACACAAATATTTAACAGCCTACGAATAAGCACTCAGCTTGAAATGCATAAGGCGTTTACTTTCATGGTTCCCCTCTGGGCCATATTCATCTGGTGTGCGGGAGGGGGAGGGGGATTTACAAACCGGCAATAAATAAATATTTTTCACATCGTGAGGTTGTATATTTAATTGCTGCCTCCTTGGTCCCTTTCTGTTGTTGCGCTGGATGTCAATGCCGGTGAGATTCGTGGAGAGCGTCGCAAACCTAAACACTGCGGTCCTTATTTTAAGAAAGAAGAGGGAGTTATGATGCCTTTCCTAATGTGGGCTTTCGTTACTCACCATCTGTGTGATACTATGGAGCCGTAATGTTACTGTAATTTATTGCAATTCCGATCATATAGGCCTTTTCATTAGCCATTTCATGGTAGGTAGGCCATTGGCCGTAGGCCGTTGAAATCATGTCCTTCCCGTAGGTAAAAGTTAAGTGTTTGGTAATGAAAGCGTTACATGATCAATAAACATAGCCACAAGATGTGTAGTAAACCTAGCCACACGGCTACTGAGCCCAGGGGCCCTGTGCCCATTAGAAAACGGTCTTACTGTGCTTTTTCCCGGCGATGTCCGCTCGTCAGTCTTCATCACAGAAAACTGTATATCACTGGGCTCGAGCCTCACCGACGTCTGTGCCATAAACAAACAAAATCACATTTTTTCATAGAAATACCCTTGAAACTTGCCTCTGATGACAAAAGTAGACTAACAATTCCTGCATAATTGGTATCTGCCATTATTTATGTATTGTTTGGAAAATGCATGAAATCTGTTTAGTTTAGAAAAACGGCGCCACAGAGGGGATATGATAGCTTTATATAAATATATTCGGGGCCAATACAAACCATTGTGTGGAAATCTGTTCATAAACAGGACTATGCGTAGGACACGTGGTCATGCGCTTAGACTGGAAGAAAGGAGATTTAGTTTAAAGCAGAGGAAAGGGTTTTTTACAGTAAGGACAATAAGGATGTGGAATTCTCTGCCTGCAGAGGTAGTTTTATCAGAGTCTGTACAGACGTTTAAACAGCAACTGGATGAATACTTGGAAAAACAGAATATTCGGGGATATAATCTGTAATTATGGGGAAACGGCTTATTGATCCAAGGAGAAATCTGACTGCCATTTTGGGGTCAAGAAGGAATTTGTTCCCTGGTTAGCGCAAAATTGGAAAGAGACACAAACTGGGGCTTTTTTGCCTTTTGGATCAACAGCAACAAATTAACAGATATAGGAAAGGCTGAGCTTGATGGACGCATGTCTTTTTTCAGCCTATATAACTATGTAAGCTCTCATTGCTTATGCACATTTAATAATTGAGCAGAAACCTCATTTAAATGATTGAAAGGTGCAGTCATTCCATCTGAATTTTCTAGGTTAGAATGTATACGCAGCTGTATTTAGAGGATATTTACAGACTGCTGGCTGTCATACCTGTCTGATAGTATCTCCTTCCGGATTGCTGACAGTGATCATTTTGTCTTCACTGCCCAAGGCTAGCAAGTTCTGAGAGCTCCAGCAACCGCATGTAATACGTCTGGTGTGTTTCCCTGCAACAAACATATATAACAACAATAATAACATTTCAGAAATTGTACACTCAGCTAACAAAATCAGATGTGGTCAGCATGGAGTTCTTAGCTTTTGTTGAACCGCAAAGTCCATAATTCTGAATGGGAGCTGCTGTAGATGGTCTCAACATACACCAAATACAGAAGAAAACATTACTTCACTATAAGCATGTTTTAAAAAAAATAGTTTAATTACATATTAACCCCTAATTACACTGTTATAGATTATAATGTCAGTGACACCACTACTCTAAACTGATGTGATGTAATAAGATGTCATGTGCAAGCAATAAGCCATTATAATATAAAACCCGATTAGCTAAGGGAAAAAAGTGTGGTTATTTTTCATATTTGTTCAAACAAATTCATATGCACAAGTGCAACAAAATATCACAATTATGCATATAAATTCCAAAGCAGTCTTTTTCCGCAGAACTGAGAAAGCAACCCTTGTGGACTGGGAGATTGTGGCAGCGCTGGAAGACATACCGTATTGGCTCGAATATAGGCCGCACTTTTTCCCCCCACTTTAAGTCTTTAAAGTGGGGGTGCGGCCTATATTCGGGGTCTAGCTCCCGACGCCCGGGACATGCAGTCCCGGGCGCCGGGCAGCCAGCGGGGTTAGGATACAGATCCCCGCAGCGGTGCAGGGGACCTGCATCCTACTTCCCGATACGCTCAGACAGCCTCCCCTGCCAGCACTTCCCACGGGGGGGGTGCCGGCACGGGAGGTTGTCTAAGCGCATCGTGTAGACCGTCCGCACGATGCGTTTTACCTCTGCCCACCCCCGACTTACCGGAGCAGACTCCCGGGTGTCTTGCGGGGCCGGCGGGAGACATCTACGCAATACGCGTATGCAACTTCCGGTACCGGCACCAGAAGTTGCATACGCGTATTGTGTAGATGTCCCCCGCCGGCCACGCAAGACAACCGGGAGTCTGCTCCGGTAAATCGAGGAGGGGGGGGCAGAGGAGGACAGTGGCAGCATATCTCGGGGGGGACAGTGGTAGCATATCGGGGGGGGGGGGGAGGACAGTGGTAGCATATCGGGGGGGGGGAGGAGGAGGACAGTGGTAGCATATCGGGGGGGGGGGGAGGACAGTGGTAGCATATCTCGGGGGAGGAGGACAGTGGCAGCATATCTCGGGAGGGGGGGCAGAGTGGCAGCATGTTTTTTTTTCGTGCTTTTTTAAAGAAAAAAACTTTTTCTTTAAAAAAGCACCAAACTTTTAGGGTGCGGCCTATATACGGGGGCGGCCTATATCCGAGCCAATACGGTATATTTGAGCGGGGAAACCTGTACTGGATGATAGCCTGAAGAGGATATTTCCCAAAGAAAGCTCCCAGAAATTTGCCAATATCTTACCAAGCACAGGGACCTTACGAGACGTCTGTAGGTTGTAAATGAGCAAACTTCCTTTAGATGTTCCAACGGCTAACAGAGATCCAGCCTTCGACCAAAGCAAGAAGGACATCTGATCCCTAAACAGCGACATTTACCAAACTCTTCAATGACGAGCAACACAAAAATATGTACACATTATGACATATGGCAGGGTTCGGCAGCAGTACCGTACTTTGGAATACAACCAAGAATTGGGCCTAGTTGAAGAGAGTCTATCGTCCATGAGACTTTACTGCATTTGGGTATCAGAGCTTTAAAACATTTTTACTCAAATTAAATTTTGCCTTTAATTATTAGGTATGAAAATAAGCCTTCAATGAACATCGACATTATATATGGTACGGTAATACAGGACTGAGGATAAAGGGGCAGGGATCTCATATTTGGGAAACAGAATCATCAATATAGAATCTGACAGCAGGAAAGCACAATATGGTCCATATATTCCTTCCGTAGAAGCCTTGCGAATTACCTGGCCCTTATACTTGTTTTACATCCAGGACAGCCTTATGGCTAATTATGCATGTTTAACTCCCTCATTGCATTAACGTGCACACAATAACTAGGACACTATTTTAAGAACTATGTCCTTTGTGGAGGCATTCATTTAGACAACTGCAATTTCTTGAAATAATAATTAATGCACGGATTCCTTGTAGATTATCATACATGTCAGGTTGAAATGTTTCCTCTTGGAGTTGGCGTGGCATTCAGTCGCCCTTACCTCATGCTGCTGTCTAACTGACTGGTCTTCCTTGTGTTTGGATCCCAAATGTAGATGGAATTTGATTTATCAGCAATGATGGCGAGAGCGTTCCCATCTTTGTCCCAGTCCATAGCAAAACACGTGCTGGGGTTAAAGTAAATGAAAGACCACGAACGTCAACACTGTATTACATTGAATCTGGAATTTTTAAACGTCAATAAACTAAAGATATATGAACAGCTTCGGCATGAAGATCTGTCGAGCAAACTACTCACCCTGGTAATTTAATTTCATCTTTCTTCACCCCCAGCCCTAGCTGCCCCATTACCCAATCTTTACACTTCTAGTACATTTGACAATAACCTCTCAAAATAATTTTACATGCTGTGATTTGATCTTAAGAGCTTGCTGTCAATTATCTCTGCCTTGACGTTATGGTAATAACCATAACTATATGTAAGGAGTTAGTCATGAGTCCTATC
This sequence comes from Spea bombifrons, assembly GCF_027358695.1. Taxonomy (NCBI): domain Eukaryota; kingdom Metazoa; phylum Chordata; class Amphibia; order Anura; family Pelobatidae; genus Spea; species Spea bombifrons. Next base: position 20,186,828 of record NC_071087.1, on the reverse strand, counting down.
AGCATTAAGGAGAACAGCAGCGCAGGGGCCACACACAGCTTGTAGGGATGTCTTTAATCTCCTACACATTTTATACCAAAGATTCATGGCTATCCCAAAGGATAGATTGAAAATAAGGGATTTATTTACTAAAGGAGAGCTGTGGTTTTAAGTCTCTCACTCCAGTGTTCATTATGAAGAGCCAACAGCGGCAGGTTCCTCCAGCAAGAATGATTGAGCTGGCATGTATAATGTTCCCAGGGCCGGCCCAAGACAAAATGCCGCCCCCCCCCATTAACTACCATTACTCCCCCTGTACTTTCAGCAGTCCTGCGGCGAGTCACCCTGCTCGGTCTCGGTTTGTAATGCTGAGTGCCAGAAATGACGTCATCTTCCGGCGCTCAGCATTACAAGCCTGCACCAAGACCGAGCTAGAGGGCTCGCAGAGGAGAGAGAGAGGGGCGCCGAGCGGGTACTGATAACTTGGTAAGTGAAAACCACTCGACGCCCCTCTCTCTCTCTTCCCTTAAAAAAAAAAATAAATAAATAAAAAAGGGGCTTGGGGCCGCTCCATTGTCGGGCCGGCCCTGAATGTTCCAGTAGTTCAATGGATCAGGAGACTTTGATGAGCTCTCATGTATTATACATCATACAGGACCAGCCAAGCTGTCTCTGCAGCAGAAGCTCCCTGGGATTGGCCCTTCACAGAGTCAATGGGCTGAAACTCAGCTGTCCTGTCCAAACTCTCCTCACAACTGTTTAGTGAATAGAGCCCTAAAACATACAGCCTTGCGTGCTGTGGACTAAGACTCCTATGACGCCTAGTTAACCTATGGGACACCGGCTGCAGCGGCTACAACTCTCCTAAATCTCAGCAAGCCACGGTGTATCTGTCTGCACCCCTCAGACTAGTAGAGCGGAACCCCAATCAGTTTCGGGAATTGTTGAAGAGCGCAGCCCCCGCCTAACCCAACAGATTCCTCTCCATGACTCGGATATAATTGTCTTTATTTGTAGCCATTTGTACCCCTCGAAGATAGCCCATGCACGGCCTTCTTACCTTCATCCTTTTCGGCACAGCTCCGTATTGCGCATGCGCGTCCCCTTGGCAACCGCAGGCGTTCAAGTCGACACAGTATTTTCGATCTCCGTAGCAACTGCTCAGCCAATTACAACAGAGAAAGGTGGGAGACTCGTTGAGTCGAGTTCTATGTACAAGAGCTGCGTTAAGATCGTAGCCTCATTTCCGGATACATATTTTGGAGACCAAACGAAGGTTCCAGTGTTTTGAACTTTACTGGCTGCATAACCGTCATAAAGTGTTTCTTCATAGCGATACGTTTGTTGATTATGTAAGTAGTCTGATTCAAACCAAAACACCGCCAAATATTCGATTTTAGGTTCCATCGGCATATAAAATGTTTATTTGTTTCAATATTATAAAGGTTACTGGAATTATTTTGAATGTTTTGATGCACTAAGTGTATTAATTGTAATAAATCAATTCATAAAGTCAATTACCGCAGCTATCTCTAAAATAATACCCCTGATTTAATGTAAATAGCAACGTAGGAGCAGATAAATCTGCATACCCGGACACACAAACACACATACCGAGACAAACATACATATTTACACACTTGACCCTTCCAGGGGTCCCAAGAATTTTGTGTTATGCTACTGCTTGGGGGTAGCACAAAATTTTATTTGAATTAAAGTATGTTTTGGGGGGTTTTTAGGTTGTTTTTTTTTTTGCATGTCATCCACTTTTTTTTAAAATACAGACGTATACAATTCCTTTTTTTCATCCAGGCAAAAATCTTGTTGTCTTTTTCCCTTTGGGACCCAGGGCCATTGAGAGCCTTCCCTTCCAAATGTTTGTACAGTATACATTTCTATTTAACAGTAGACAATTGTAACATTTTTCTCACAATTAAGGCGACATATTCCTTTGCAATATTTAAAAGAATAACACACACAAAAAGAATTAGGAGACTACTAAAGGTTTATTATTAAATCAAATACAATATGTGGACAGAAGCAAAAAGTAGACATTTACCTCAAAGGAGGTAAAATATTGGGCTACCTCTGGACTCACAGAGAGTCGTTCTTCAGCTCGCAGGAGAGACAAAACCTCATTGGAGGAAATCTCTGGGGGACCATGGCTGAAAGAACTGCCCTTCCTCTGGGCATTAAGAGGTTAATATAAATCCTAACTGTGCTTTTCTACACTGCACCTTTTACTGTAGTCTATTCAATATTTGCTATATGTTTCTTAGCCCTGTAAAACAGAAAGTTAACATGAAATAAAAAAAGAAGTGACCGCCTTGTTGTAGATGTTACTCCTTCCTCGTTCTGCAGCACCAGACATCTTCAGATATCTCAACTGGAACCCTGACAAACTGCCAGGTAGCCAGCGAACTTGATATCTCTAGGGCCTCTTGTCGGAAGTCTTCATACGCCTTGTAGGTGTTACTCCTTCCTCATTCAGTAGCAGCAGCCATCTTCAGATATCTCACAAACTGCCAGGTAGCCAGCGAACCTGAAATCACTAAGATCACAACATAAGTATTAATATATCGGACTGGAACCCTTTATATAGGCAGCTTCTATTGTGACATCACAATGCCATGAACAGTGTCTGTGACATAATTTTCTCTTCTTACTATGTAAAAAAAAAAACAACAGCTTTGCCACTGCATAAACCTGTGCACACTAACAAGGACACTGGAAAGAACCACCTGGGGCATTAAGAGGTTAATATAAAACCTAATTGTGCTTTTCTACACTGTACCTTTTACTGTATACTATTCAATCTTAGCCCTGTAAAACAGAAAGTTAACATGAAGTAAAAAAGAAGTGACCACCTTGTTGTAGATGTTACTCCTTCCTCGTTCTGTAGCACCAGGCATCTTCAGATATCTCAACTGGAACCCTGACAAACTGCCAGGTAGCCAGAGAACTTGATATCTCTAGGTTCTCTTGTCGAAAGCCCTGTAAAACAGAAAGTTAACATGAAATAAAAAAAGAAGTGACCGCCTTGTTGTAGATGTTACTCCTTCCTCGTTCTGTAGCACCAGACATCTTCAGATATCTCAACTGGAACCCTGACAAACTGCCAGGTAGCCAGCGAACCTGATATCTCTAGGTTCACGACGTAAGTGTTAATATATCTGACTGGAGCCCTACATATAAGCAGCTTCTATTGTGACATCACAATGTCAGTGTCTATGACATCATTTCCTGTTCTTACTCTAAAAAAAAAAAAAAAAAAACCTTGCAAATTACTTACCACTGCATAAACCTGTGCACACTTACTAGGACACTAGCTCTGGGCTAGCTGTGAAAACAATCATTCATCAAAGACAGTGGTCAGGGGTCCACAGTTTACAACATACATAGGCATTTTATTTGTTGGTCTTACTAAAAGAAAAAAATAGATTGTAAAAACGTAACTTTAAATTAAACACTAAAATGAAGACGCAACAAAAAAAAAAAAAGAAATGTAAAGTGTATATAACACATCACTCAATCAAACGGCAGCTAGGAGCATGTACTGGGAATACTAGATTCTCACATAGTCCCTGCCCTGCCTGCCTTAACAGTTTTATTCCCATTCCCGGTGTTTACCTATAACTACCCATCTATGAAAAGTGGAGGGAAAGAAGATATTAATTAAATGGGTAGAAACATAGGAAAATATCATATATGATGTGACCTGTTATACAGGGCCCCCAAGGTACTCAGAGATGGCTCCAGCCTGGCTGTCAAACAGATAGCACAGATAGGAACCCCAGTGCTTAAACTAATCCCATTTATAGGATTGCTGCCAGGGGATTAAAGGTTGGGTTGTATACATGTATCTGGTTATCTATGTTAATGCAGTTCTGTGGATATACGAGGCTATATTTTACAACTATTAAATGTTCATTCCTGCTGTACTCAATTCTAGGTAGTTGTGTCTACTTATTGGGTACTCATAGCAGGGTTCCATGGTGTGCATGCTAGCTGGTGCTGGAAGTGATTTCGAGGACAACAGGAGGATACATCTGGGTGATCTCTGGGAGTTACTACAGCTCTCTTGGTGAACCCATTACATATTACAACAGGTACTATGATGAAACCCAAATAATAATAATTATTAATAAAAAAGTTATATATTTTTTATTTGTTATTATTATTATTATTTGGGTTTTATTAAAGTTCCTGTTGTCACACTTGATATTTTTGTATGTTATACTGCACTCGGAAATTATACCCCAGAAGTCTATCTCTACTCTTGAGCCCTAGCTGCCCCATTAGCCAATCTTTACACTTCTAGTGCATTTAACAATAACCCCTCAAAATAAAATTTTTTATTTTACATGCTGTGATTTGATCTTAAGAGCTTGCTGTCAATTAGTTTTGAACTTTACTGGCTGCATAACCGTCATAAAGTGTTTCTTCATAGCGATACGTTTGTTGATTATGTAAGTAGTCTGATTCAAACCAAAACACCGCAAAATATTCGATTTTAGGTTCCATCGGCATATAAAATGTTTATTTGTTTCAATATTATAAAGGTTACTGGAATTATTTTGAATGTTTTGATGCACTAAGTGTATTAATTGTAATAAATCAATTCATAAAGTCAATTACCGCAGCTATCTCTAAAATAATACCCCTGATTTAATGTAAAGAGCAACGTAGGAGCAGATAAATCTGCATACCCGGACACACAAACACACATACCGAGACAAACATACATATTTACACACTTGAGCCTTCCAGGGGTCCCAAGGATTTTGTGTTATGCTACTGCTTGGGGGTAGCAGACACATTTATTTGAATTAAAGTATGTTTTGGGGGGTTTTTAGGTTGTTTTTTTTTTGCATGTCATCCACTTTTTTTTTTAAATACAGACGTATAGAATTCCTTTTTTTCATCCAGGCAAAAATCTTGTTGTCTTTTTCCCTTTGGGACCCAGGGCCATTGAGAGCCTTCCCTTCCAAATGTTTGTACAGTATACATTTCTATTTAACAGTAGACAATTGTAACATTTTTCTCACAATTAAGGCGACATATTCCTTTGCAATATTTAAAAGAATAACACACACAAAAAGAATTAGGAGACTACTAAAGGTTTATTATTAAATCAAATACAATATGTGGACAGAAGCAAAAAGTAGACATTTACCTCAAAGGAGGTAAAATATTGGGCTACCTCTGGACTCACAGAGAGTCGTTCTTCAGCTCGCAGGAGAGACAAAACCTCATTGGAGGAAATCTCTGGGGGACCATGGCTGAAAGAACTGCCCTTCCCTCTGGGCATTAAGAGGTTAATATAAATCCTGACTGTGCTTTTCTACACTGCACCTTTTACTGTAGTCTATTCAATATTTGCTATATGTTTCTTAGCCCTGTAAAACAGAAAGTTAACATGAAATAAAAAAAGAAGTGACCGCCTTGTTGTAGATGTTACTCCTTCCTCGTTCTGCAGCACCAGACATCTTCAGATATCTCAACTGGAACCCTGACAAACTGCCAGGTAGCCAGCGAACTTGATATCTCTAGGGCCTCTTGTCGGAAGTCTTCATACGCCTTGTAAGTGTTACTCCTTCCTCATTCAGTAGCAGCAGCCATCTTCAGATATCTCACAAACTGCCAGGTAGCCAGCGAACCTGAAATCACTAAGATCACAACATAAGTATTAATATATCGGACTGGAACCCTTTATATAGGCAGCTTCTATTGTGACATCACAATGCCATGAACAGTGTCTGTGACATAATTTTCTCTTCTTACTATGTAAAAAAAAAAAAAACAACAGCTTTGCCACTGCATAAACCTGTGCACACTAACTAGGACACTGGAAAGAACCACCCTTCCCTCTGGGCCTTAAGAGGTTAATATAAAACCTAATTGTGCTTTTCTACTCTGTACCTTTTACTGTATACTATTCAATCTTAGCCCTGTAAAACAGAAAGTTAACATGAAGTAAAAAAAGAAGTGACCGCCTTGTTGTAGATGTTTCTCATTCCTCGTTCTGTAGCACCAGACATCTTCAGATATCTCAACTGGAACCCTGACAAACTGCCAGGTAGCCAGCGAACCTGATATCTCTAGGGCCTCTTGTCGGAAGTCTTCATACGCCTTGTAGGTGTTACTCCTTCCTCGTTCTGTAGCAGCAGCCATCTTCAGATATCTCAACTGGAACCCTGACAAACTGCCAGGTAGCCAGCAAACTTGATATCTCTAGGTTCTCTTGTCGAAAGCCCTGCAAAAACAGAAAGTTAACATGAAATAAAAAAGAAGCGACCGCCTTGTTGTAGATGTTACTCCTTCCTCGTTCTGTAGCACCAGACATCTTCAGATATCTCAACTGGAACCCTGACAAACTGCCAGGTACCCAGAGAACTTGATATCTCTAGGGCCTCTTGTCGGAAGTCTTCATACGCCTTGTAGGTGTTACTCCTTCCTCGTTCTGTAGCAGCAGCCATCTTCAGATATCTCAACTGGAACCCTGACAAACTGCCAGATAGCCAGCGAACCTGATATCTCTAGGTTCACGACGTAAGTGTTAATATATCTGACTGGAGCCCTATATATAAGCAGCTTCTATTGTGACATCACAATGTCAGTGTCTATGACATCATTTCCTGTTCTTACTCTAAAAAACAAAACAAAAAAAAAAAAAACCTTGCAAATTACTTACCACTGCATAAACCTGTGCACACTAACTGGGACACTAGCCCTGGGCTAGCTGTGAAAACAATCATTCATCAAAGACAGTGTTCAGGGGTCCACAGTTTGCAACATACATAGGTCTTACTAAACGAAAAAAATAGATTGTAAAAACGTAACTTTAAATTAAACACTAAAATGAAGACGCACCAGAAAAAAAAAAGAAATTTAAAGTGTATATAACACATCACTCAATCAAACTGCAGCTAGGAGCATGTACTGGAAATACTAGATTCTCACATAGTCCCTGCCCTGCCTGCCTTAACAGTTTTATTCCCATTCCTGGTGTTTACCTATAACTACCCATCTATGAAAAGTGGAGGGAAAGAAGATATTAATTAAATGGGTAGAAACATAGGAAAATATCATATATGATGTGACCTGTTATACAGGGCCCCCAAGGTACTCAGAGATGGCTCCAGCCTGGCTGTCAAACAAAGATAGCACAGGTAGGAACTCCAGTGCTTAAACTAATCCCATTTATAGGATTGCTGCCAGGGGATTAAAGGTTGGGTTGTATGCATGTATCTGGTTATCTATGTTAATGCAGTTCTGTGGATATATGAGGCTATATTTTACAACAATTAAATGTTCATTCCTGCTGTACTCAATTCTAGGTAGTTGTGTCTACTTATTGGGTACTCATAGCAGGGTTCCATGGTGTGCATGCTAGCTGGTGCTGGAAGTGATTTTGAGGACAACAGGAGGATACATCTGGGTGATTTCTGGGAGTTACTACAGCTCTCTTGGTGAACCCGTTACATATTACAACAGGTACTATGATGAAACCCAAATAATAATAATTATTAATAAAAAAGTTATATATTTTTATTTGTTGTTATTATTATTATTATTATTTGGGTTTTATTAAAGTTCCTGTTGTCAGACTTGATATTTTTCTATGTTATACTCCACTTGGAAAATATACCCCAGAAGTCTATCTTTACTCTTGAGCCCTAGCTGCCCCATTAGCCAATCTTTACACTTCTAGTGCATTTGACAATAACCCCTCAAAATAAAAAATGTTATTTGATCTTAAAAGCTTGCTGTCAATTATCTCTGCCTTGACGTTATGGTAATAACCATAACTATATGTAAGGAGTTAGTCATGAGTCCTATCAGCATTAAGGAGAACAGCAGCGGCAGGGGCCACACACATTTTGTAGGGGTGTCTTTAATCTCCTACACATCTTATACCAAAGATTCATGGCTATCACAGGGGATAGATTGAAAATAAGGGATTTATTTACTAAAGGAGAGCTGTGGTTTTAAGTCTCTCACTCCACTGTTCATTATGTAGAGCCAACAGCGGCAGGTTCCTCCAGCAAGAATGACTGAGCTGGCATGTATAATGTTCCAATAGTTTAATGGGTCAGGAGACTTTGATGAGCTCTCATGTATTTAACTATACATCATACAGGGCCAGCCAAGCTGTCCCTGCAGCAGAAGCTCCCTGGGGTTGGCCATTCACAGTGAAGTCAATGAGCTGAAACTCAGCTGTCCTGTCCAAACTCTCCTGACAACTGTTTAGTGAATAGAGCCCTAAGACAAACAGCCTTGCGTGCTGTGGACTACAACTCCTATGACGCCTGGTTAACCTATGGGACACCGGCTGCAGCGGCTACAACTCTCCTGAATCTCAGCAAGCCACGGTGTATCTCATACCTGGGAATTCTCCAGGTTTGACTCGGAGATTGCCGGGTGAAGCACTGCTTCTCCGGGTCGAGACCCGAATCCTCAAGGTCGCGGGAGCATGGTCTTGACACGGCCCGCTCCCCGCCCATTTTCCCTTTTAATGGGGGTGTTTCCTGCTGCTGCCATCGGGAATATCCCCCTGACGTCAGTGTGGAGTCCTGGCCACATCCCGCAAGGGAAGGCTCTGGGTAGCCGGAGCCCAGAAGCACTGCCATGTAAGCAGCATAGAACAAAACCTAATTAGGTTAATTAACCGAACCAAACACTTAAAAATTCCAGTCACTGATATTCTTGTTATTTAGTTTTTTTCCATTATATCCTTACATATGTCTTTCATGCCCAGCAGTTATCAGTAGGCTAACTTACAATATATCATGTGTTCCTTTTTCCCTTTTTCTTTCTTTATATAGTTATTTTTTAGTTTATTTATACTAAATGACCTGCTAGACCCTACCGCAGGGGCATCCAACCTGCGGCCCCCCAACTGCTGCATGACTACATCTCCCATCCTCCTCAGCCAGCTCCTTGGCTGAAAGAGTATTATGGGAGATGTAGTTCATGGAACATCTTGCAGCGCAGTCCTCAAATTGCTGAAAAAAGGTAATGTTGGTTCTGATAGAAAGGTGTCAGAACACAAAGTGCATTGCAGGGACAGTCTAATATCGCTGACTCCTCTGTTATAGATTAATGCATATGAAAGTATTCTGTGAGTAACCCTAACCCTCTTTGAGCACCGCTTTACTTTATATGTAATATGTAGCTAATAAAACACTTGGGAGAGAAGTTATAGGGATGCAGCAAAACCTTCTTTGCTTCTCCATGATAAGAAATGTCCTGAAGCTAATTGGCTACTTAAGCAGTCAATCAGTGGCAGTAAGTACTTCCAATCAAATCAATGTATGTCCTGTCACTGATTGACAGCTTAAGAAGCCAATCAGTGGTAGGAAAGTGCTCCTGACATGCGATGTTCAGCAGAAGTAGAGCCGGAGCTCACTGGAGTCAGCTCCTCGGGCGAGGAGATGCATTCGCCATATTGGACATAACATCAGTAACTGTTACTGTGTTTTCAGTAACAAAAACTCATACAACTGGAACTGTTGCAAAACGTTTGGGGGGGAAAAAAGGAGTGTACGTCCTTGATGTGACATTAAAATGATGAATAACCTGTTACATTATATTTTTTACAATTTAATCAACAATTCTGTATAACTTCACATGTTTTATATAAAAATCAAATAGTTCCATTGGGTAATCCTTAGCAGAATAAACTGAGGTTATACACCAAAAAACTGCGTTCAGGTCTAATTTGCAACACAGGCTCACAAGCAATAACAGAATAGAACTTGAACAACAAGTTGGTGCTTATATTACAATACTGACGCTCAGGAAAGTCACATCATTCAAGCTTTTATAGACACTGGGTGCTGCGTGACAAGGCACAAAGTGAACAGGCAATTACCACCCCTCGTCCTTCAAGTAAGATGGTACATCGGGTCACTTGATATTACAATTAGGAAGACAGCATTGAAAATAAAATGCATTTAAAAAAAACCCAGAAATGAAAACACATTTAAAAAATTAACCATCGAAGTGCAGCAGGTTTGTGTACCGTTTTACTGGTATTTTGGGTTAATAAGATGCACAAGTAGGGGAAGTTCCCATTCCTGCTGCATTGCACTGTATGCAATGTATGATGGCTAAGAGAAAAACATTTGTGAGATTTTAGTCTAGTTATATATCTATATATACACTACCGTTTGAAAATTTGGGGTCACTTAGCTGTTTTCATTGAGTGTAGTTAAAAAAAAAAAAAACGCACATTGCATTTCAAATTTGAAATATTATCCATGAAGCCTTTGATTAGGATATATACACTACCATTCAAAGGTTTGGGGAAAAAGATAAAAAAGATAAAGGACCTCTGTACACCTATGAAGATATTCCATTAAAAATCAGCCATTTCCACCATTAACAATGTCTACTCTGTATTTCTCACAAGTTTTTGTACGAAGGACACCTGTTGAGTTTTGATCTAGGTGTTTGAGATGTAAATTCAAGGCCAGAACATTTAGGTAAATGTTGGTTTTTATTGTTTAGATATGCAATACAGTGCCACAACTCCAACGTATCCTGCCTCCTGAGTACAGTGTATGGGATCTTTTGAGAGTTTTTCTTTAATTGTTTAGATACCCTAATACTTTGGAGGCACACTTTCTAAGAGAATGTACAAGTGCAAAAACTGTACATGACATTTATGTTATATGCAGTTTTATATCATTCTAAACAGCAGCACAGAGTATATTTCACCTGTCGGGATTATCTAGGTGCGTACAACGTCCAGGGTTCTATTGTGGCCATCGTAGGGAACCAGCCTGTGTGCAAGCAGAAGCATTTCACAGAGAAGCAGCATACGTATAATTATATGTACTTGTGTCACGCATACCAAACTGAATATACCTTATGATACAAGTGATACGAAACAATGCGATTTCTGTTTCCACTCCCTTTTGTGCGAAAATTAGTTACGGCTGCAGCATCCATTTATTTCTCCTGCCGGTGGTCTTTCCGGCTAGGGCAAGAAGGCTCACGATTGTGCCATGGATTTATTTTCCTGCACAACTCAACCCCTGGTCCTAACACTCAGAGCAGTACTAAGAGGCTGCAATATATTATCAGAGAGGCCAAGAATAAGATGAACTATGTACCATGGGAGCATGGATGCTGTCTCAAACTTTCCTGAGGTTGTAGGGGTCATATGGCTTATTACAAGACTTTTCGAACTTTTCCTGGATAATATTGTTTCCCGTTGGATAACCCCACCAACGGTATTGTGCTATTTTAAAATAATGTAGTATTTAAAGCATCCCATTCAGAATAAACAAGCTCTTGACACTCTTGGTTTCTTTCTAAGTGACGGTCGTACAGAACACGTATGTCTTCTGTATAAGTAACTGTGTGATTTACTGTATATTGTGCTTGTTTAATATTGTTTAATTGTTGCCATTTTCCAAAAACATGTGCGGCAATAGCTTGTAACAAGTCTTCCTTTTTTTGTCGTTGGATTCCCAGTAACTATATATTTAGCTCAGCTGGTGTGGATTTGAGTCCTAGCCTGGCCTCGTTCAGTAATTCTGGAGGGCTGACGCTTGCAAGGACTCTCCTTATGTTGCCATCCAGTCTGTCTCTGGTCACGCATGGCTTGAGCTGGACTACCACCAGCTTGCTCATCTACCTCTATATATCATAGTGCAACGCTAACTGCAAATTCCCAGTTTATATTTGAAGATGGCTGATAAATCTCTTTCTGCTAATGAACCAGTCAATAGCAGCATTAGACATGCTATAACAGCAATAACACAATACAAATAGTAAAAATAAGTATTAAAAATAAGACTTTGGTTTTAAAAAAGTAAATAGAAACAAAAAAATATAACAATATAGCCATCAACAAACTATCAATTAATCTTCATTTGTTTCCATTCCTTGCTTTTCTTTATCTTGTTCTCTCACTTGCATTATCTTCACTTTTCCATACGTTTCTCATCCCAATGACAGTGTCCATTATTTCACCAGATGCAGCCCGTATAGGTGTTTCACCACTGGAACGTTTATAACCAGCCAAGGACACATGGACAATTCTGACAACCCATATGGAACTCACCAATGTCCTTCAAAGACCAACTGGCACTTGCTTTGACTGCTGTCGAACTAACAGAGCAGGGTAGCATATTGTTTTTTCCTGTAATGAAGTAAAAACCATCCACATTATCCAATACCCAGTGATTAAAATAGATCTTGGAAGGTGAATCTTTGTTTAAAGCTGATACATTCTTTATGCTTGATTATAAATTATTGAATATAACTTAGTACAGATAAAATGTATTTAAATCTGAGCAGATTGAGATAAAAATTGTGTTTTTTCAATAAACTTGTAAATAAGAAGCAGTGGTGAAGGAGAATCTCTTTGGATATGTGGTGGTCTAACACACGTGTCTTATAGTTTCACGGTCACTACGCAGGCACCGGCTCTTCCAAGGCACAATGGGGCAACCTTGAAGAAACAAAGCGAAATGAATTAGAACAGAAACCTGATTCACTTGCACAAATTTTAAATGCAAGTGCATAAGTATAAACCGAACACCAAAAATAAGGGTAACGACAAATTAAAAGCAATAACTGCCCCTTCAGTGACCCTATTAGATATGGAGCCGGTAATGGTATAATGTAAAAACCCAGATGGTCAGTTCACAATGGGTGTAATAAAGTTAATGAATTACTAAAAAATAAAGAGATTTGTTACCATGTAATGTTTTAATTTGTTCTTTAACATTATTAAGTCTTCAGAACTTTGTATTATAAGCAATGCTGACCTGCGTCCATTCATTTGTTTGAGGGTCATACGCCTCCACGTTATTGAGATAGCTTTGTCCATCATATCCGCCAACAGCGTAAAGTTTGTCACCCAGCAGACATACCCCTACTGCGTCTCTACTTATACTCATGGAGGCCACTGAAGTCCACATGTCTGTTTTGGGATCGTACCTATAACAGTTTAAATGAATTACTCATTTGTACCGCATGAATCACATTAAGCTAAGCATTTAAAACATAACTCTCTGGAAGTGTTTTATCAGGTAGGCAGACAATCCTACTAAATTCATATATATATATCTACAGCTTTATTAAAAGGCTTATGGCTACACTCCCGTTCTCATAATAATGCCTATTGACACCAAAAGAAAAGGTCTTGTTAAGTCAGAAAGCTGTTGATCCAGAGACTCTCGGGAGTACTAAAATCTAACATTAAAGTAAAAGTGCATTGGTTTGGTATAAATGACACTGGGCCCAGTGGGCCCTCTGTAGCATTTAACATTCATCCAGTGTCCAGGATGGGAAATGAAGAGTACTCATTGCCTCTGAAGAAGAAACTGGTTATAAATCAATCAGTTTATTTATCAATGAGCTAGGGCAGACATAAACCCACAGATGTCATTATGAGCTACTCCATAAAATGCTAGGTAGCAGTAGTTATTTTTTCAGGTGCAGTGTTTTTGACAGTCTCTGCTCTAAAAGGTCCTCTACACATCCCCCTGATCTGTGTATGTAAGAGGATCAGGGGAAATCCTTATTATGAAGAACCGGTTCAACACAGGCATACCCCACATTAACATACACAATGGGGTGAAAATGTACCTAAAGTGAAGCACTTTTCATTGCATGTACTGCACTGCAGTCGTCATCATTTCCACCACAAAACGCTCGAAGATAAGCCGACATGCGAAGGGAATGTATTAAACAGGGAAACGATTGTGCTGCATCTATGTCCGGGGCACGTCTGTATGTGTTTGATGTCCCCATCTGAAATGTTACCTTTCGACACAGTCTGAAAGCCGAGATGTTAGGTTGGAAGCTGGTGCATCGTGTCCTCCGATTGCATACAAGAACCCATTCCAAGTAGTGACTCCCACTCCTCCTCTTCTCTTTGACATCTGGGAGCAAAGGGTCCATTTGTTGGTGTGAGGATCAAAGCATTCTACAGACTTTAGACAAGAACTCCCATCACGACCACCCACTGCATAAAGTCTAGTGGGAAAAAAAGCAAAACACAGTTTCTAAATTACCAAAATGGCCTCAATATGCTAAAACTCCAAGAGAAATTATTCAGTAATCGTTAATCTGAAGGTTTTGCAGCATAGACCATAAGATATGGCACACATGGATTTGTAACACCAACGCTTTTCCTATATAGTGTGAGGATTGTTTTTGTAATTAGGTTAGTTTATTGCCGCGCTGCTACGCAAGGTTCCAGCAAGTGCTCAATGACTTACTTTCCACTAAGCACTGCCACGCCAACCGTGCTCCTAGGCGTTGACATGCTGGCCACAAAGTTCCACTGACGTGCTTGAGGGTCCCACCTTTCCACCGTGTTCAGGTAACTCCATCCATCATGGCCACCTACAGCATACATGGGTCCTTCTAACACCGCCACCCCTACAAGGAGGATGCATTCAACACGTACAAAGTACGTAAGTGTTAGGAATTATCGAAAAGGCATGCAATACACTGATATATGGAAATAGAACATATTTTGGCAAAATATATATGGACAAGGATGACAATATAAGGTAAGGAAGAGTGGGGATGCGGTCCTCTCAATAGATTGGGGTTGATCTTCCCTTTGTAATGCCATGAAGAAATGTACAATCAGGATAAAAAAAAATTACCAAAAACCATGCTTGCTGCTTATGGCAATGCTAATTAGATCCTTCTTGTCCACTAAAATCCCTTCCTCTATAGACTTTTGTTAGTAATAGTGTATGCCTGTGTGATTAAGACACATCACTGAACAATATTGGAACCTGCATAGTCCACAACAGTTTATGACTAATCTGAGAAAAAACAAACTTCTTGAGGAAAAAACAGCTACTTTATGTTCTCACATATTTTTAAAGTCATTGTAAAAGTGATAACAAGAAGCACACAAAAAGGTACAATGCTGGTATAAAGGCCATATCAGATCTAAATGTGTGTTTTAATTGAAAATTCCCAAATATGAACAAAACCAAATAAGTAACACACATCCACATGTTTCCTGCTTTGGCATTGGTAATTTTTTTTCCAGTCCCCAAAAGTATTTATTTATGGGAGTCCCACAATCTAAGCCTGGTCTACAATCCCGTTACACCCGTCTCCTTTCTCCCTGGAACAGTCTGTCATATTACAAATACATACGTCATTTAGAGTTCTGCTTAGGTTTTTCTAAGCAGGGCAATAGTCCCGGTAAGCAATGCTACCTACCAAGGCCATGTCTGTGCGTAGACATTGGTGGCATAACACTCCATGTTTTAGTTTTTGGATTGTAACACTCAACAGTATTCAAAGTCTTTAAACCGTCTCGGCCTCCCACAACATATAGTTTGTCATCTAACACGGCTACGCCAAACTGCAGCCTCCTGCCGTTCATATTGGCTACTGGTGTCCACATGTTGGTGCGGAGATCATACTTTTCGATACTTGTAGCACCTGAGGAGAGAGAAAAAACCCTATATATATACACACACACACACATCAATTCCACTATATAGTTGCTTTTAATTAATCTAGCTTTATGTATATACACTTTGATATGGATTCTTCAAATATGTATAAAAAAGATAAATCACTTACCAGCCAGTTGGAAAGAGAAATTATCTCACTTGTTTCCTTGAACCATTGTATGAATTCATTCCCAGATTGCATTATGGTTTTATTATTAGTACTATTTTTGAAGCAACTTCACTCTGTGAAGATCTGGCTGTTGTCACTACTGGGAACACTGCCAAAATGTATTCTGCAGTATTGTATCCCAGGAGACACCATTGGTAACACATGGAACTAAAAATGTCTATGAAGAGTATAGAGCAATACCTTTGGTGGCATCCATTCCACCTACAGCAAACAGCATACCGACTGTGGACTTTCTTGGCTTTGTGCGAGGGCTCTGTAACATGGGTCTTCTTTCAGGCAACAAGTGGTACTTCATGGCTTCCATAATTAGTTTCTGGCATTCTATGTCATCTCGAAAGAGTGCATTCGTTTCCATATCTGCAAGAAACTACAGAACCCAGATTATCATTATTATCCCCCACCAACTGGCTTTTCCATAGGAAAGCTGTATTCATGCTCCGTTCTACCTCCTTATATACTGTATACAGCGCACAAAGTGTATGTTAAATAAACCAACATCAACTTGTGGTGCAAAGACATATTCTTTATCTTCACTGTGAACAGCAGCAGTATGCAAGCTCCCTGCACTCTGATTTCACGCGAAGATACTTCAATAGGATTTGTTTCTAAAAAGTACACTCTTTGCAGAGATGATATCTGTATCTTTCGCCTTTTTCGTACTGGCTTATACCAATTTATTTAGTTACTTACCTTTTGGTGTCGCTTTCTTAGCGTTCCATTTTTAAGGCCGTTCACATCCCAGCGCTGATGCGCGGGTCGATGTTTAGTAATAGAAAGGCTTTACTCCTTAGGAATACTTCCATTCACTACCATTGCCGTACGCGGAGACTTACTCTGCGGATATCACAGCTACGTTCGTATTTATTATTTTTAGGTTACGGTGAGTAGGCTATTTTGGGGATTTTTTGCAATTTAGCCTAAATTGTTAACAGGTGCATTTAGCCACATGCACATTATCTTTCTTTGTAGGTTTGTCTCATAGATTTCTGTTTTACGGAGGGATTTGACATTAATTCCTTTAATTTTAATATAGATTCAAGTTATATTTTATGGGTTTTTTTTTCCATATTGATTTGTTCGTACCGGTTACCTCCAAAGTAATTAATACTCTAGTGTTAGAAAAATAAACTGTATATAACCAAAGCATGCAATTCCGGCCATAAATTTTTACCTGTGGAGCTAGCAGTGGTAACCTGATGAAGGCCAACAATTTACTGAGGTCCTTTCTCCTTTGCTCCACATCATGCCGAACCCAGGTGAGCAAGGCATTAAGAATAGTCTCTTCATTGGGGATATTCATGTCATCACTGGCTAGAAGTTTGGCAATCTCTCCTCCTGGCAATAACAGAAATTCTTGATTCCTGATCACCTCCATAAAGTGTTCCTGAAAAAAAGATCAAACAGGAGACTTCACATTTTCAATTTCATAGAAAATCAAGATCTGATAATAAAAAGTAGCAAAACTCTCAATAAAAGCCGGACACTTCTCTCACAGTGTGCTACAAGGAAATAATCAGAACACAACGAATGAATGTTTCTATACAGAACTTTCCATTTAACTATGTAATGAAGACACAACATAATAACAAATCAAATGATTGTGCAAATTACCGTATTTGCTCGATTCTAAGACGAGGTTTTTTCCAGAGCAAATGCTCTGAAAAATACCCCTCGTCTTATAATCGAGGTCATCTTCTAATCAGACCTCAAAAAAATTTCTGCTGGGGCCATGCTGCTTACCGGTGCTTTGGTCGCGAGCAGCGTCTCTGCTATTAGCACCAGGAGGAAGGACACTAGGGGGCGCTTGTGTATACCGGTTTGGGACAGTAAAAAATAAAACAGAAAGAAAAAAACAAATAATTGCGTAATATTGTATATGAAAGATGACACTATATGTCTAAGTAATGCACTCACACTTTGTGTGAATTTTCAGGCTTCAAACAACATCCAGTCCTCCGGGTGAATATATGATGTGAGTATGTAAAGGAAGCAGAAGATACGTGGGAAAACACAATTGTGTAGTATCTAACAGTCATATAACCCGCAAGCATAGACAGACACTTACACTTACTATAAGGGTGTCACACCCCTTAAAAGCTTGTTCCTGGTGTTTCTCCTCCGTAGCATAAGACACTTCTCCGTATTCCCCGGGTATATGCTGGTGCTTTGTGATGAAATGGAAGTACATCCACACTATGCTTCCATTAAACAAATTTATTTGTAGGCTATAAGCCAAATATTAAAATTATAAAAGGTGACAAGTATCCACTCAGGGATATTTTTTAAAAGACTAAATGAGTAAAAAAGTCCAAAGTAAAAGAGCTCTAAATCGTCCTTGAAATCCTCAACGCGTTTCGTCCATAAGACTTCATCAGGAGTGTTCATCTTCCACTGTGTGCTTTCTTTTTAAATGTTCCGGGCGTCCTCATGGCCTGCCGACGTCTGACGTCAATCCGTTCGGCGTCATCGGCATTTCATCTATCCTCCGTACGTGCCTTGTGGATCGGAGACCAGGGACGTCTGGGGGAACATCTGGAACATCGCGCGTCACTGCGTCCTGAGTATGCGGAGTCGTACCGAAAATACAGGCAGAGACGGCGGTTATGTCCACAAAGGTAAGACATTTTTCTTTTTTCTCCACATAAAGAGCGTGGGTGATATATTGTAAAAAGAATATCTCTATGATAGCTGTATAGGAGAGTTCCGAGAATATATATTATTAAGCCATGTATTTCTTTTCTCTTTCCGTAGATACCTAATCAAATTTCGAGGTCTATACATTGTGCAATGAAGTGATGCTAGGAATGTCGGGGGATGAAATTATAATGAAGACCGAAGGAGTATTATACATATTGTTTGAAAAGGTGTATGGTGCTATCAGTGTGGATAATCGTAAAATTGATATGAGAATATAACATATCGTGCTGGATATATTTATTATGTGTATGTGGTGTGTATTGTGGTGATTGTGATAATATGAATTGATGTCAAAAAATGTAGTTTTATCACGTGAGAACTATAATATATCGTGCTGAATATATTTATTATGTGTACATAGTATATGGTGTGGTAATTATGTGAATGTTTTATCATGTGAGAAAAAAAAAAAAAAAAAAAAAAAAAAAAAAAAAAAAAAAGGAAAAGTGAATAATGATAATTAACTGAATGTATAATAATATAATGTATAATAATAAAAAATAATGATGAAAGTGTTGTGAAAAATGAATAAAAATTAGATGTGAAGAAGAAACCTATGTGCGTGTTGTTTGTCCTATTTTCATTAAATCTGTAGTGACTAATTACATATATGTCAAAATATCTAGTTCCATGTTCAAACCTCCCTTCTTAAAGGTTTTTAATTTAAAGATCCATTCGGTTTCCCGTCTTGATAAGTTGTCAATTGCACTGCCCCCTCTCCAATTGGGGGGGACCCAATCTATCCCTATGATTTTTAAGGTATCCATGGAGAATTTGGGGCACGTATTACAATGTCGGGGGACACTTTATAGAGAAAATAGGGGCCAAAAGAGAACCTTAATGAATTTATAAAATATACTAATAATAATAAATTCAACCTAAAATTTACCTCAAATATACAGGAACAGCAAATTGAATTTTTAGATGTAGAGCTGTTCGCAGATGAGAACCAAATATGCTCCAGAAACTATAGCAAACCCACGGATAGAAATGGGTATATTAATTACAACAGTTGCCATCACCCCCAATGGCTGAATAACATCCCAAAGGGCCAACTCCTGAGAGTAAAAAGAAATTGTACAAAAAGGGAGGATTTTGAACAAAAGGCTAAGGAGATTAAACAGAAATTTCTAGAGAAGAACTACCCAGAAGAAAAACTGGAAAGCAGTCTCCGTGAGGTAGAGAAAATAGACAGAGGGAGACTTTTGGGAAACAAGAACAGATCCTCTGGCATACTAAAGGGGAGAGATTTCAGTTTCTCGTTTTTCACACAGTATAACACCCAAGCCAACAAAATCAAGCAAATTATTAACAAACATTGGCATATATTGAAAAGCGACGAAATCTTAGGTAAAACACTACCAGAGAAACCACAAATAATCTTCAAAAAGACAGGATCACTAAAAACAACATTGGCCCCAAGTGTCCTTCCAAAACAAACAATAGTTCAAAATCCCAATATGTTTATAGGTAAAAAACCAAATGGGTTTCATAAATGCGGCCATTGCAAAATGTGTATATCACTTCCCAGAAAAACAAATCAGTTCATAGGCACGTCAACTGGTCAAATATATACTATTAAGCATTTCATAAATTGTGTAACTAAAAATGTAGTGTATTTATTAGAATGTGGGTGCGGATTACAATATGTAGGGAGAACAATAAGGCCCATGAAAGAACGTATTTTAGAACACCTCGGAAATATAAAAAATAAGGATGTTAAACACAGTGTCCCCCGACATTGTAATACGTGCCCCAAATTCTCCATGGATACCTTAAAAATCATAGGGATAGATTGGGTCCCCCCCAATTGGAGAGGGGGCAGTGCAATTGACAACTTATCAAGACGGGAAACCGAATGGATCTTTAAATTAAAAACCTTTAAGAAGGGAGGTTTGAACATGGAACTAGATATTTTGACATATATGTAATTAGTCACTACAGATTTAATGAAAATAGGACAAACAACACGCACATAGGTTTCTACTTCACATCTAATTTTTATTCATTTTTCACAACACTTTCATCATTATTTTTTATTATTATACATTATATTATTATACATTCAGTTAATTATCATTATTCACTTTTCCTTTTTTTTTTTTTTTTTTTTTTTTTTTTTTTTTTTTTTTTCTCACATGATAAAACATTCACATAATTACCACACCATATACTATGTACACATAATAAATATATTCAGCACGATATATTATAGTTCTCACGTGATAAAACTACATTTTTTGACATCAATTCATATTATCACAATCACCACAATACACACCACATACACATAATAAATATATCCAGCACGATATGTTATATTCTCATATCAATTTTACGATTATCCACACTGATAGCACCATACACCTTTTCAAACAATATGTATAATACTCCTTCGGTCTTCATTATAATTTCATCCCCCGACATTCCTAGCATCACTTCATTGCACAATGTATAGACCTCGAAATTTGATTAGGTATCTACGGAAAGAGAAAAGAAATACATGGCTTAATAATATATATTCTCGGAACTCTCCTATACAGCTATCATAGAGATATTCTTTTTACAATATATCACCCACGCTCTTTATGTGGAGAAAAAAGAAAAATGTCTTACCTTTGTGGACATAACCGCCGTCTCTGCCTGTATTTTCGGTACGACTCCGCATACTCAGGACGCAGTGACGCGCGATGTTCCAGATGTTCCCCCAGACGTCCCTGGTCTCCGATCCACAAGGCACGTACGGAGGATAGATGAAATGCCGATGACGCCGAACGGATTGACGTCAGACGTCGGCAGGCCATGAGGACGCCCGGAACATTTAAAAAGAAAGCACACAGTGGAAGATGAACACTCCTGATGAAGTCTTATGGACGAAACGCGTTGAGGATTTCAAGGACGATTTAGAGCTCTTTTACTTTGGACTTTTTTACTCATTTAGTCTTTTAAAAAATATCCCTGAGTGGATACTTGTCACCTTTTATAATTTTAATATTTGGCTTATAGCCTACAAATAAATTTGTTTAATGGAAGCATAGTGTGGATGTACTTCCATTTCATCACAAAGCACCAGCATATACCCGGGGAATACGGAGAAGTGTCTTATGCTACGGAGGAGAAACACCAGGAACAAGCTTTTAAGGGGTGTGACACCCTTATAGTAAGTGTAAGTGTCTGTCTATGCTTGCGGGTTATATGACTGTTAGATACTACACAATTGTGTTTTCCCACGTATCTTCTGCTTCCTTTACATACTCACATCATATATTCACCCGGAGGACTGGATGTTGTTTGAAGCCTGAAAATTCACACAAAGTGTGAGTGCATTACTTAGACATATAGTGTCATCTTTCATATACAATATTACGCAATTATTTGTTTTTTTCTTTCTGTTTTATTTTTTACTGTCCCAAACCGGTATACACAAGCGCCCCCTAGTGTCCTTCCTTCTGTTTAAGAAAAACACTTGGAGAGTGTTTTGTACGGGCTGCAGCTGGGTATCCGGAATCTGTGTACAGAGGAAACAGGGAAGTACACTGATTATTATCATTTTTCTCCAGATAATCTTTTCAGTCTGTCCTTCACCACTTTGAGTTTTCATATATTAGCACCAGGAGAACAGGAAGCTAGCAAAGTCCTCACATAACTCTACCTCCCCCTCCTTCCTCTGGGGGCGGGGCCAGAGAAGTTGCTCGCACAGCCGGGCCCCTGCAGAAGTCTGCGAGTGGGAGATCTGCAGTTCAGGTAAGGGGGTGGGGGAGGGTTTTTGTGATTAATGTGTGAAGTATGTGTGATTAATGGAATGAATGAGTATTTAAATGTTTGTGAATGAGTGTGTGTGTGATAGCATGGATGTGTAAGGGGGGTGGTGGTGGTAGCATGGCATAGGGAGGCTGTAATCCCACTACTATCATCCCCAGGTTCCAGCATGTACTGGCTGCCTTGGCTTGATAGGAGTGTGATTGCTGTTAGCAGTTTATATATATATATATATATATATATATACCTCCAGAAATGCATTTTAACCCCCTATATGCCACTCAGCCCCATGATATGCCTTTTAACCCCCTATATGCCATTAGAAGGCATATCATGGGGCAGAGGGGCATATAGGGGGTTAAAAGGCATATCATGGGACAGAGTGGCAAATAGGGGGGTATAAGGCATTTCTGGGGGCAGGTTGGCAAATAAAAGGAAATAAAAAAAATATATATTTTTCTCAATCATAGCTTTTATTAAATATGAAAAAATTGTTTACATGAATTAATATTTACTACTTTTCCTATGGGGTAGTCTTATATTCAGGCTTTTTGTTTTTTTCCTAAATTATTATTTTGATTTTGGGGGGGGTCGTCTTATAATCGAGCAAATACGGTAATACAAATAGTCTAATCATTCTTTTAGGTTAGTTAAAAAGAAGACCCTGCAGGGAAGCTGCATTTTTTCTTTTTTTTAATCAGATTTAAGAATATTCTGGTATAGCAGTTTTTTTGTGTGAAGCCATTTGTATGCTTGTCAGGATCCTGGATAGATTGTATAAGTGGAGAAATTGACGGTGGCATATTGGGATGGTATAGTAGACTCATCCTTGGTATTTCTCACCCAGGGGGAGACCTCATCAGGACCAGACTTACCATTGGGCAAACTAGGCACATCTCCCAAATACCTTTATTCCGGATCATGTGGCACATGCGGCCTTCAGTGTGTGGCTGCCAGCTGGATATACCCACCTGCCACCTGCAAAGGTGTAACAGCATAGTGTGCGGCTGCACGTATGTAGCAGGTGGTCGCACACCTTTTACGGTGCCTGGGTTGATTTTAATCCCCAGTCCGGGCCCTGGGAGCTATTTACTGTACAAAGCTGCAGAATAGGATTGTGCTAAACTTGGATGGGAGCTTTAAGGGAGGTTAGCAAGCCAAGGTCATGGGACAAGAGACAGACAGACTAGTCCAAAGCAAAACGGTAAACAAGGTCAAGCAGGTTCAGGTAAGGGTAACAAGCTGTAGCAAGGACACAAGGGGAATGTAGACTGTACAAGGCCAGACACCACAGCTTGTGGACACTCAAGCATGGAATGAAGGGGGAGCATAGTTTATATAGGGCTACAGGTGACTGGCTCCTCCCATTAGCTTCAGGTAACTACCCCTCAGAGCAGGATTGGATAGTATGTCTTTTCCGGGACCCGCCAAAAAACATGCGGGCGCGGGCGGTCTTGCTGGGGCTGCGGGCGGGAGCGGGCGGTCAGGCACTGTACCTGCGGGTCCCGGTAATCCCGCGCAGTCCCGCAAGGCTGTCTTCTCGCTGCTCCATAACAGTGTCTCCTATCTTGCTCCGCCCAGGAACAAGGCGGAGTCACGTGATGTGACGTCACTTCCTGTGACTCCGCCTTCTTCCTGGGCGGAGCAAGAGAAGAGACGCTGTGAGGGAACAACTTGCGGGACTGCGCGGGAAATCAGGTAAGGAGGTGGGCGTGATTGGCCACAAATGTGGCGGGAGCGGGCAGGATTGGCCACAAATGTGGCGGGAGCGGAACACCCACATTGCGGGAGCGGGATTAAAAACAGTGGGAGCGGGCGGGAGCGGGATTAAAACAACAGTCCCGCACAGGGCTCTAGTCTGGAGTACTGAATGCCGGGAATGCAGCCTATTCTGCAACAACATCGCCGAAGCTCCACGCGAGAGATGCTTCACTGTGTTACCAGTGACCCTAAAAGCTGCCGAATCATTATATCGCAACACTGAAACAGCCTTAAAGCTCATAACGTGAACCTTTTTTCTTTGGATGACATTCAGGGTCTTTTAATAGAAAACATAAAATTAAATCACAAGAGGCCCAGGCAGAAATTAAGGTTGACCGTAAAATCATTTTCCCTTATAAACATGTTTTGCAATTCAACCAAGTTATTTTCAAAACGTTCATTATTATTAACATTTAATTTCTGTTCTGTACTCAACTAAACATGAAAGGGGACCTGGGGAGATATCCATCTGGAACAGCTTGTTACTCCTTGAAGTGTCTGGCTCATACTGAGTTCATTTAAATATTTATGTAGAGAGGGCATATAAATAGCTGGCGGCATGATCTTAGCTGGAAGAAACTGCAGAAAATCCAAAACATACTTGGGGTCTGTCCCTACAATGCAATAGTAAAAGAAAATATCATACGCAAGCTACCGATAATGGGCATGAAGGCCTAGTATATCACCAGTCACTTATTGGTGTCAGAAGAACTGGACAAAACCAGGGTCGATGTATGAGAGATTCCGGTGGGCTTGCAACAATGCTGCCCCACTGCGAGGCAAGCTAGCATCGTAATTTATGCAGGATTACTGATTAGTGATTCGGGGGAATTAGTGATTCGGGGGACCCTAATGCCACACTTCTGGACTAGTGGCTGGTATAATGCGGCAACTGATTACAGCAGAGGGAGCTAAACAAGGATCCTGCAGCCTAATAACCCTAACACTGAAGGCATGCCTCAACCAGCTCAATAGTAGCAGCCAGTTTGAATCTAGGTTGAGTACAAAATATTTGCACTTTTTTTGGCTGTCTCCTAGAACCCTGTGGACCTTTCACTAAAAATGGGGTATAAAGTGTGTCCTCTTTGTCATCAACCAAATGAGTAAAATCAGTATGTACAATGTACGGGCAACCCCAGTAAACATCTATTACCCTGAAAACGCACATCTAAATTGGTGAAATCCCATTTAGTTTGGACAATACATTATGCAAGGCCAGCTCAGCTCTTCTTGTAGGAGAAGTGTATTGTCTTTGACAGTAAATATGCACAGCGCGTTTGAAAAGCTGACACAGGAGTTCCTGCAAACTCCCTCTTTAGTGAATAAGGCCCAAGTGTTCAGTTTTAGCAGATAGGGCTGGAGTTAGGAGATGGAAGCAGCTTCCAAGCTTTCTATGAATTAAAAGAGTCATCTCAAAATAAGGAACAAATTATGAAAGGAGGAAGTGTGTATGAATATTTCACAACCGTAAAAGTGTGCTTCTGTTGCTGCTTTTATAATTAATGTCGGTCTATATAAGATGGATCCAGGGCTGGCCTAAGACATTGTGCTGCATGGGCCCAAGAATGAAATGCTACCCACTCCCCCCCCCCCGACACACACAAATCCAGACAGACATGCAAACCCTGACTGACACACACACACTTACATACCCAGACACACACAAACCCAGACAGACATGCAAACCCTGACTGACACACACACACACTAACATACCCAGACACACACAAACCCAGACAGACATGCAAACCCTGACAGACACATACATAACCAGTCACAGACACGTGTACCTAGACACACACATAAATCCAGGCAGACACATGCACATACCCATACTTAGGCAGACACACAGAAACATTCTCAGAGAGACACACATACATACACAGGTAATTGTTGCCCTTCCCACAGAATCCCCCTATGCTTGGGTCTACAAATTGCTGCCTGGCTTCCATAGACCCACCGCAACCAGAAGGGCTGGCTCTACTTAAGGTGACCAAAGCTAGTGCAGTGATTCAATAAAATGCTCCACCAAGTTTTCTGTACACGGGCTAGTATCAAAATGTTTTCAGTGCATTTTATACATATGTGTCCAATACTTTGTTCACAATCTAATGGCTTCATTATGATCACATAGTAAACCTAGAAATGAATTTTCCAAACATTGGAAATGAATTTATGTGAATAACATTGTAAAAGGAAAATTGTAAGTGAGCAAGTCATACCCACCATTGTGTAATTATGAGCCACTTTGTGCAGATCAGTGCACCCTTGTGCATCAGCAAATGAACGGATTCCCAGGCAGTTGGAGGGATGCAGCTGTTTCATTAAAAATTTACAGCAGGCCTCTACAACCTGAGACAGCTGCAGGAGACAAGCGGCAGACAGGAGGCATTCAATGTTGTCCTCTTTGAGCTCCAGCTGACCTGGAAAGACATTATACGATGTCTAGTGAGCTTTGGATGCAATATGAACACAATGTTGTTACTCCAAATCAAACAAAATAAGGTTAAAAAAAAAACGTTCTCCTTGAAAATTGAAAAAAACAACTATAAAAAAAAATCCATAAACATAATATAATTTTGTCACCTAACAGTAATGTCACTCTCTGTTATTTATAAAGAAGAACGTAAAGCATTAATTGAAAACCCCTTATGCTAAAAACATGGTGACTGGTTGCCCGAGAACATCTTGCCTAGTGAAATTTAAGGATAATATATAATAAAAATATGTACGATACATTATGTATGATGAGACTAACACAACTGTGTATACACACACGCTATATAAAAAACACTTATAGTTGAGTACTTTGATGGCCTTTGCCCCAGTTAAATAAGACCTATTGCTGGTAGAAACCATTATTACAGAGATATTTAAAACCAAATGGTCCTCAGCTGGGTTTATATCATGTGTCTAATGTCTATGAGGTCATTGACTTCCTGTGAACGGTGAGGTCATCCCTAATGTCACACCAGCATTCTCAGCTTTCACAGGTCATTAGTTTAACAGAGAGGTAGATGAATTATGTGTCCTCCTTGGTTTGATCTATAAAGCAAACAGGATAAAGCATGAAAGACATTAAAAAAGGAGGGAGTGTTTTTTTTTGTAATATTGCTTAAGATGAGTAAACCCATTAAAAATTTTCAAAGTAATCAATACTTGTAGTTCTGGTGAACGGCCAAGAAACATCTAATTATATTACAAGCTGTTGCAAGAAATATAAACAATATAATAGGTAATATAAATGAATACAGTTTCAGGGCATTACCCGTATATGAATACTGTACTAAGGCCCAAAGAGCATTGGGCTCCACGCTCTCCATCTTGATTTCTTCTTGTTTCGCCTCCCTGACATCACTGGTAAACATGGCCGCAAAGTAGTCAGAGACGGATGAAAGAACCAGCCTAGAAAAGTAACACGCATGGAAAGGTCATATTCGACCAAGCTGATTTTTAATTCTTCACCACAGACCAACTCATTTTACATCTGACAGCTACGTCTTACTGCTGGCTTCCTTGAAGAATTTTACATACCGCTTGGCATTTTTTTGTTTGCAAGATATGTTCTAAGTCACGACAATCTGACACAAATGAAAGCAAGTAAATTGTGTAGAATTCCAATGAAATAGTAGTGGGCAGACTGATCACTCTCCCTC
Organism: Spea bombifrons; assembly: GCF_027358695.1. NCBI lineage: Eukaryota > Metazoa > Chordata > Amphibia > Anura > Pelobatidae > Spea > Spea bombifrons. The sequence continues at coordinate 20,159,331 of NC_071087.1, read as the reverse complement.
ATTTTTCTCCTATGTCATTAGAAAAAAACATACATTCCTTGGTAGTTAGATTTTTACTTACCAAACAGCTGTATCATGAGACTCAAGCAAAAGGAGCTCCCACAATGGCCAATTAACATCTTTTAGAATAAGTAGAATATAAATGTAGACCCACATTACACTGTTTGCGGTACCGTTACAGATGCCATTTCTGCGATTTACTCCAGGACTAATATTCATTTTACACGTTGCTAACCAGTGCCGGTAAACTGAGTAACTGGTTCCAGGGCCAACACACTTATACACTCCCATGGTAATGTATATACAGTCATACTTGCATACTCCCTTATCCTTTCTTTCATTCCCTCTCTCACCCCTTTACCTCAACCACAGCTTTCCCTCCAGCTGAGAGCAGCCACGCCGTCATGTAACCCAGGTCAGACAGACCCTTTGTGAATAATTTTGGACCGGCCCAAACTGAGTGGCACCCAGAGCGGACCCCCTCCCCAAGTACGCCACTGCTCCTGGTGTAGAGAAAGAGAGGTGCAGAAACGCTTCTCTTTCTCCACAAGTCTATCCCAAAAGAACATGTCTTTGGGAGGCATATTGTTCCCCTGTCAAAGTGTCACCTGGATCCCATGGACTTACTGGTATCTATGTAAAGGCTGGCTCTGGTAGGCCCTCTGTTGCTGGTGAGCCCTGGGCACGTGCCCATGTTACCCATTTATTAATGCGATCCTGACTGGTTCACTTTTGAAAGTTTATACATCCCATGTTCTGGGGGGGGGGTAAATATTGCAACCCTAGGTACTGTGCCACCTTATAGGATTGGTGCAATGCAGAAATGTTGGGACAATTGCTATAACTCACTGTAACCATGGAGTCTCCTGAGACCACTGCCAAGTACCTGAGCTCTTAAAAGTATACAAGGAATTAGTGAATAGGGTCTAGGAGAATACTGGCTCATCCATCAACAAATTACAAATCACATGGTATAAATTAATTCTGATTAAGGAGACAGATATGTTGAAAATGCATGTTTACAATATATATACCGTATATTCCGGCGTATAAGACGACTGGGCGTATAAGACGACCCCCAACTTTTACAGTCCAAATATAGAGTTTGGACTATACTCGCCGTATAAGACTACCCCTCTACCCAGCGTACAACAACCAGCCAATCACGGCAAGCGATGTACCTTACCGGTGATTTGCTGACATATACATACATGCACTGCCCTTACACACACACACACACACATATATAATATATATATCTATACATATGCCTGTCCATACATACACATTTATACACTGCCCTCACCACACACATGTATATGTATATGTATATATATATATATATATATATATATATATACATATATACATATATACACACACCAGTATATATATATATATATATATATATATATATATATATATATATATATATATATATATTTCTCCCCCCTTTGTCCCTTTCTCCCCATCTCTTACCTTATCTTCTGTCTTCTTTCTTCCATCCAGTTGTGGGAGCCCGAGGTCTGGCACTTGAGACCTCAGCTTCCCTGCTCTCTAATCACTAGGCGCCGGCTATTGATGCCGAGCGCAGGGATGACGTCATGTCCCGGCGCCCGGCATCAATAGCCGGCGCGTAGTGATTAGAGAGCAGGGAAGCCGAGGTCTCAAGTGCCAGACCTCGGGCTTCCCTGCTCCCTCATCACTACGCGCCGGCAATTGATGCCGGGCGCCGGGACATGAAGGCATCCCTGCGCTCGGCATCAATAGCCGGCGCGTAGTGATTAGAGAGATTGGTGGCTTCGTGGGAACCTCCGGCTTGGTAAGTACCCGGCGTATAAGACGACCCCCCACTTTTAAGAAGATTTTTTGGGGTTAAAAACTCGTCTTATACGCCGGAATATACGGGTATATATATGCTTGTTTACATGATAACTGGAAACAGTCCTTACCCCCCAAGATTACTGCTCCCCCTTCTGTGCTCAACATCCCAATTCCAATAACACAAATTGGAAATACAGTACCAAATGGACCCAAAATCTTTTGGAATACGTTTCTCACTCAATCAGTTCTGAAAGTGTTAACCAGTAACGTAGGAAATACTGTTTCAAAATATGGGTTTACAAGGGAAACCAACGAAAACCTCTCATACATTTTCCCCGTTTATGTGCTTTTTTACAGGATTATGATGCATAAACCAAACAATGATGCCTCCAACTGGCAAAGATATGTTAAACTGTACCATAAACGCCAATGCCTGGCACCTTCAGCAATCATGCTTTTGTCACATGTGATGGCATGCATTAGACTTTAGTGGTGATATAATGGAGTGGAGAAAGTAGAAAGGGAATGGTCATTATTGGTTCCAGAATTTAAAAAAAATGGAGTCTATTAAAACTATCTTTTGCTTGTATGATTTGTTTCTGAGTGCAATTAGTTTAATTATATTTATCTTTAAATAATAGTCATTGCTCTAACAAATGGCCTGAAGGTTAGCCTTAAATACTTGCTTATGTACTAGACTTGGTACCCCAAAAAAATCCCAGATGTTCTACAATAATAGTTATTTGACCTAAAGGACAATCAATCTGAATGGAATGCGATCCTTCGTGAACAACATCGGCCTTCTAGACAACCCATTTTGAACCCAGTGGCCAGTCTAATGTTCTGCCATTGTGACTTACCGATGAGCAGGAATCCTGCGATCTCCAGCAATCAGGACAACGTCACAAAGTTGTTTGTGCCTGAGGTAGTTTTCCATTTTCTTAAACGTTTGCTCTGCATGGTTGAGAGACTGGAAGAACTCATCAGGGGCACATGACTCCATGGTGTGGCAGGACGATAATGTCTGGCTGCTGTTTGATGTCCTGTGGGCAGAAAACAAAATGTTTTAAAAAATAATAACATAATAAATCTTATCTGCAACAAAATGTCCCCGGTAGAGCAGCAACAACTTAAAACCATAATGTAATGGAATCCACAGTCAGATGAACATCTAGTGTGGGGCGCACCAATGATACAATATCAGTAGTTTAAAGCTTATCCTTGTGAACTGTGTGTTGGCAGATCCGCTGTCATATAACATGCAGGAAAAGCCAATCTCAGTTTACGGATTTCATGTGTGCTGTACTATTTCCCGGCTGATTTAGATGCTTGAGTAGCTCAGAATCAAAATGCATTAGAGCACAGTATTTAGTGGACCTATACGGCTAATAGTAATTATAATAGTCATTTGTTGAAACATATGGTACAAAAAATTATCACAAAGGAACGGCACAGGGGACACTACATATTCCACAATTTAGATCAGGGCTACAACAATTCAAACTGGCCAGTGTTATCTACTGAACACCGGTGACCCCATACAATTCAGAAAACATTCCAGGTAGGAGCATTGGCTAAGAATATTCCAGACAGGTCTGGTAACTGTAAGAGAGCGATGACAAGCACTTTAGACTTCACGCATATCTTAGCCAGATACATTAAGCGAGCACTAATCTGCCTCAGCCAAGGTTTGGGTTTTACCTAGGTTTTGTATATCTCCTTAACTTAGGGCATAAAGTAGGGGCTATAGATGGGAAACAAAATCTAAGCCTCCAAGAGGTTTCTTGATGAACAAGTAGGTCCTTATAACATGGTACTCTGCCATTAGTGACTCGATTAATATGTAGAATGTGTTTATTTGCAACATTGTATAAGTGATTTAACAAAATTGCAGCAATGTGTTTTGAAACATTGCCATTCAGGTCCAAACCAAGATACAGAATGAAGAGCCAAGGAACATACAGAATGAAGAGCCATAAGAGAGCTGGCATGGTGCTTCCAACTTTTGTTTTAAGCCACTGCGCATAGTGCTTTTCTGCCACACTGAGACACTTAATTCACTTGAGTTTGAGAGCAAAATTATTCTCCGGTTGGTGATACCCTCGGAGACCACAGCATTTTCAAGCATTGGTATAACTGCACCAAAATTAGTTTAATCTCCTTTCTAGTTGCAGATCCCCAAATTGATGTGTATTTGGGCATAGATAAGCTCATTTTCACATTCCAGATGCTCTCCTGAATCCATACAACCTAGCACCGGGGTCTTTACATGTCAGCCTTCTTAAAAATAAGGGATGATGGAAGTGAATGCACCCCAGGTTCAAGGATTTAAATCACCACGCTCAGTCATGTGCTTTGAGTCCCCAGAGAGGCCATATATGGCGCTACAGTCTTTTCAATTACAAATGAAGCAAATTGTTATGAGAATACAATTAAAACCTGATGCTCTTTCTAGTGTATTTTAAGAATATCTGCTGCCAACAAAACATCAAATAAAAGTAAAAAAAAAAAAAAAAAGAATGGCGGTTTAAATGATGTTATTATAAGAATCTGCTGATAAAAGAATATAAGAATCACATAGGCTAAAATAAATCTATTTTATTTATTGTATATTTCATATCATAAAAAAATGTATTATAAAATTCTATGATGCTCCTGTCTGATGTCACACATTGATTGAGATGCAGTGTTACGCAGGGTATGCATTACCCAGCCAGGAGAGCCAATGCTGCACTCCCAGAACAACCAAAAAAACGTATGGACTTGGCGTTGCACAATTATTTGTGGGAGTGTATTCTTCAAAATTGTGAATACTATTATTCACTGCATTGGCTTAATGAGCTAATGGACATGTCCACATGTTAGAAGCAATGGGGTTTCTGGTGAGTTTGCCTTCCATGTAGAAAGTGTTCCATATAACAGAGCAGCAATGTTAGCCGGGAAGAAGAAAGATGCCTCTTTTGGGAAATTCATGTGTTATTGTATAATTCAAGTCAATGATCTTGTGTATCGGTTAAGGAAGAGGCATACACAATAAGAGACAAAATTAGGAGGACAACAGGATAGCATTTAATTCCACTGCTATTCCACAACGAGGCTTGTATGCACTTCATGTACATAAACAGCACTTTATGAAAGTAAAACATCTTATTAAAGCCTGAGTAACCTTAAACTTAAGCATTGGAAACATATCCTTCAATATATGAGAAAACACGGTTCCTTGATCAAATGAATAGTCCTAGTGTTCTTCTTAATGTTGGCCAAGCATTATAGGAGGAACCTGCATTCCTTAAACTTTTCTCTGTAAAATCACCATGAGTTTTTTTAGTTAATGGAAATAAAACAGAATAAACACCTCTCACACGTCACAAAATATATCTTGTTTAAATATATTGCTGATCTCCTTATTCTTATTTGCTGCAGTTGGTTCCAGATACCCAAACCATGTTTCCAAAGAGATTTATTCATTTTTATAGTTGCCTCTACCTTTTACATGAACCGCCTGACGGAGCAGACATTGCTGGTACCTCCCCGATGCTATATCACTCAGGCAGACAATAGAAAATAGCATAAATCCATTAACAGCACCCGTAAATAGGGAAGTTGATGTACATGTGCCTTTGTTAACCTAATTTAATATGTAACACAATCATAGTCAAACCTTATGTGAAATCAATTGTGTTAATATTAAATAAAGCCTCGAATAGCCTTGTGCTAAAATAATTTGTCTGCGTAAGTAATTTGTTTTGCTAATGCATTCTTTATAAATGCTTTATCGATTCTCGTTAGATGAGAATCTATTTGAATGTTGTTACTGTTTTGTTTTTTTTGCCAGAACAGAATTCCTGAGTCTGCCTAGAAATGTTCCTATGGAGATGCGTAGACCCCGACAGACAATGGATAGCAATTATGTAGGTCTGTTATAAAGTGGAAATACAACACCCTATTTTTCTGCAGAAAAAGAAGAATATATGCTGTATATGGTAATGCAAAGGTTAAAAAAAGTATAATAAAACCAAACGCAACAACATATTTTACAACCCTCTACACTACAGAGGATTCAGCCATTAATAATATCATATTTATAGTTAAGTACATCAAAATGCATAAAAACATGAACAAATGTCAAAGTAACATGAAAAATTACGCTAGCGTCCACTTAAAGGAACATCACACTTTTTTTCTCAATGCGTCAATAGTGTGCCTTTAGTTGGCGACACCTTGTAAGGTGAAGGAACGCGGGACAGAGATGTATTCTAACCTGCATGAAGTGCTCTCAGATTCGCTGCCTTCCTCGCTAGCTCCATCTTCAGCTTCTGGTTTATTAGGGCAACCAGCTCCTTCTGAGGCATCCGTCGTAACCTCAAGAGATGGGACTGTGATCTCTGGAATTGATGCCATTGGGCATGGGATCACATTTGTGAAGTCTTGGCTGCTTCTGTAACCACGCGATGGCAAAGGCAGCAGCAGGTTACTTGGACCTAAAAACTTTCTTCCGCCAGACACAAGGCTTTGTTCCGCATTTGAAAAGTCTTGATGGATGCTGCCTGAGTTAGCGGCGGGTGCTGCCTGGTGTCCAAACCACCTCCATCTGACTTTCAATATCTGCTTTACATCAAAGTCCTTGCGAGAGCCAGACATTCTCTCTGAAAGCAAATGATTGTCTAGGCAACAAGGCAAGAAGCACTGCGCATAGTACATCTACATGCTCAAGTTGCCTGATGTGCCAGCACTAGGCACCAGCTGCGAGCACGTGCCACCAAAAAAAAAAAAGGAAAAATACAATGAAGGAATATTCCGATTTCAGGGAACGATACTAGCAATAAATACATCACCTGAAGCTAGCGATGGGAAAGAGCAGATGTTCCTCTACTGTGCTATGAATATGAAGGGCTGAATTTAGAGCTGCATTCTGCATATGAGCTTTCAAAGACTCTGACAGCATTCATTAAAGCCTTTCAGATGCTCAACGCCTCCCCCTTCTCCAAAGCCACAAATGGCATTAAATTCCTATGCAGCATCCTTGTTAGGCCACCTCTCTCTCTCTCTTTGTAATGTAACCGCGTTAATCTTTCCAAACGGCACCGACAATTGGGTTTTTTTCTCTCCCAATAAACACTTTTAGCATAATCCACTCACTCACTTAGGCCATTGATTGGACGCTGAATTAAATCGATCAGTATACTGCTAATGGGTTCTGTATTAATTTTTAAACAGGCTAAATCAATCTGGTACTTCATTCATTTGGTTGGCTTAATGCACAGGAGCGAGAGTGAATCGAGCCATGTAATGTATTCAGGTTACACGAGAGCTCTGGAAAGTCACGCAAACAGAACACACATGCTCTGTTCTATGTAATAAAACAAAGCACACATGGGCCTGATTCATTACAACATATTAGGATATAGATCATCTTAACAGTGCCCTCCAAGCATAAGCGCCCCTGCTGCTCTGGGACCTGAATCCCATGACTCATATGTGGCTAAATGGCTGGTTCGGAGTCATGGGATTCATACCCTTGAAGGAGCAGCAGATGGTCAACCCAGGTGACGGGACATAAGAGAATTCCGCATATAGTTAAAAAACCTATTGGCTGTTTATATCTTTTAATTTGCATATTACAGTTGTTGATTACAGTAACAGTATACAGTGAATTGCAATTAGACAATTAAAACTTTTTCATTATGAACAGATTAATTGCAACACAGACTGTAATTGTTCAATATTCAGAAGTAATTATTTTACCCCAAACAGTGCTTTCATACAAAATTACAGTGAAATTAGTCTTTTATGCATTCCATACGCATTGCTTCTGTACTTCAAATAAACCAGAAAGGCTCAAAGTTGTAATATCCCGTGAAGATGAAATACCTGAAGCCAGGAGAATGAATTATTCTACATCACACCTTTCTACTCAGGCTAGCGCATACAGACAAGTGGAGCTGGAACCCACTGAAAGGTGAACTGTCACAGGCTTAGCATTACTAAACTCATTCATCAAAGCCACCCATGCCTTGTGATTTTTGTTTTCCAATCAGTGAGACTGTTTTGGAGGAATTAGGTTTATATTTACATTTTTTACAAGAAATCTAGAGAAGCCTGTCTTAACAGATCACTACTACCTTTGTGCAATGTGCCAACGTCGCGGCTGATGAGGGGGTCCCAGGAGACGCCGGCTGTGGGCCCCTAAGATAAGCCTGGGTCTGGAGCATGCTAAAGCTGGCCCTGGTTTTGACCACATGCATATAGGGACGTCCCTCTTTGGAACCCAAATTTGTCCCTCTTTCCTCCTCTAAAGTCTCTTTTCTCTGAGTTCTGAGTGATTGTTCCACAGTCCTAAAATGCACAATAAAGTATGTAGAAAGAGCAGCAACAAAGTCACATAAAAAGTAAAGTCCTGACCCCTAGATACAGCTCTACTAAATCCTTCTTTGTCTACGATGGTAGACATGATCTAAGTTGATCTATAAAACATTTTTATATAGTAACAGGGAAGTTTATCCATGTATTCACAATAAATTCAAGATGAAACATTTTTGTTGGCTATTCGCTGGGCGAGCGCTAAATTCTTGCTTTGTTTAGTGTACTTATTCCTCATTATTATTCTAGCAACAACTTGGGAATTAGAATGTGTATGCCTTTTAACGCTTTTTAGGTTCTGCCCTCCACTTTCTGTATATTTTCTTGATGAAACCATCCATTGTCTTACCAGTCTAACTATGGGTTAAAGGGACAATCTTTAATGCGTATGACACCTGAGTGATTCCTTTACATTTTTGGTGTGGTTCCCTTTGCAAATGCATGGTGAGATTGAGCAGAAACTCCCCATATACATTTGCCCCCTCCATGGCGTAACTGACCAGACTATCTATGATCTTTTTGTGCAGTGGGGCGCAGTCATGCTGGAATAGAAAAGGGCCTCCCCCAAACTGCCCCCCACAAAGTTGGAAGGATAGCATTGTCCAAAATGCTGAAGGGGACTTAGACATTTTGGACATAAAGACATGGTTGGATGTGTTTGGTGTGGAAGAACTTGACCGGCCGCACAGAGCCCTGACCTCAACCACATCGAGCACCTTTGGGATGAACTGGAACAAAGATTGCGAGTCAGATCTTCTCACCCAACATCAGTGCCGACCTCACAAATGCTCTACTGGATGAATGGGCAAAAATCCCCACAGAAACACTCCAACATCTTGTGGAAAGCCTTCCCAGAAGAGTGGGAGCTGTTATAGCTGTAAGGGGGGACCAACTCCATATTAATGTCCATGTATTTGGGATGCAAATATCATCAAAGTCCCTGTTGGTGTAATGGTCAGGTGTCCCAATACTTCGTCCATATAGTAGAAATAAAAGAGATTTATATAGGTGTATAAACATATATCTGTTTTATATAATCAAATTGTCCTCTTATCAAAACATTTCTAGTGTGTGTGGCAATTGTAACATAATGTAAATGAAATAGCATATAAAAAAAAAGCTGTTCAATAATGTTAGCAGAATATGTACTGCTCGCTGAACAAAACAATAGCGCATTGCTCATTGAATAGCTTAATGTCAGAAACACAATGGAGAACAATTAATACATTTGTTTCAATCAGATAACATTCATTTCTCCCTAATGAATTAGCAATTTAACCTCATCATGACCAGGGGTTTTCCCAGTCTACTGACCTAAGCTTTTTTCCCATTTTTACTGTGTTTGCTCAATCACAATTCCCCCCCCTTTTCACATTTAGTGTACCCACACAACTTATATACTTATTACACTATTTTTGTAATTTTGTGGGTTTTTTTTGTGTGTTTTACTCGTGGAAGGGGTTCAAAGTGTCTGGGAACCTATTTTTACAATTATAATAATTTTATATATATATATATATTATTTTTTTTTGATTATTTTTGTTTTGTTTTTACTTTTCAAATGTTTAATTCTGTTTAATTATTTTCACATATTTCATTTAATTTATTTAACTATTTTTGCATGTGTTCTAGCTCTGTTATCTTACACATCTTACCCAGAGGCTTATCATACTGCCTGTCGACGAATAAGCATTATTTTATTGTACACGGAGGACTTCATTAGTATTGCCAGAAAAACATGCTCCGTTTTGGCAGGGAAAGTCCCATCGCTGTATACAGCATTTTAAGGAGAAAAATATTTTTCCATGGAACTCCCCATTTAAGCCAATCTCTCATCTTAGAAAACACAAGCCTGATAATACACAGTCCAAGCTTTTACAAAATGAAACAATAAATATAATTTCTACAGCCCCTGATAAAACCCCCAGTTGACCTAAAACTTAACTTACTTTTATTTACTACTAGTATTATTTCTTAAATAATATAGTGCTATTTAATGCAATGTATGGCACTTTAAAAGACAGTAGACTAGAAATATATATATATATTTTCAGTTTATTTAGTTTGGCCCGTTTCCAATTCTAAAAAGGCTTCACAATGAGCTGGCACCTCACGAAAGGGTTTTAGCGGGCAAATATCCAACACATTTCAGCTATATTTAAGATTTAAAACAATACTTTAGCAAAAAATGCATTTATAATGCTGTGCATAACCAAGAACTCAATACCACAATCATATTTTTATAACATCACAAATATAAATTAAATTAGGGTTATTTTGAACTTTAGTTGAAAAATATTCCTTTTTTGGACATTAACAATAATTAACAATCAGCAAAACAGAGTGAAGCCAAATCTGAAAATATTTTTTGTTTAAAAAGATGAATTTGTTACGTAAGTTTGTGTTACTATTCAGAGTAGTGTAGCTTCGTGTTGTGGTGTATACCGTCGCTTAATTACAGACATTTCATAAGAGGGACTGCCTGCTATTCTTGTTATTGTTACCACTTTACAAAATGTCTGTAGTGTAGCATATATTTCAGAGTTATCATTTATACATTTTGCTTAATAAGTATATAGCTATTATTTCACCTGTTTTCGTTCTAGCTACAGGTAGAAACAAGAAGCTCGTCTGCTGACATAGAGGGTTTTAAGTATTCTGGATCCATAGCTTGCCCTGCTGTCCCACTTTAGGAGGGACAGTCCCTCTGCTGGACCCAAATCCATCTCACATTCTTTCCTCCTCTCCTTTCTAGGAGCTCAGAATGTTTGGTGTACACGAGTCTATCATAGTGTTCTACACACAATAATATAAACAACATAAAACATGCTTGAAGATTAAATTATATATTGAATTAAGTAAAATGCAATACTCTTCTTAAAAATTCCCAAACATACACTAATAGGGCACAATGATACGTAAGAAGTCTTGATGATGCCCCACCACCTACGTCTCCATAAATCAATTTATTGTAGAAGTAGTCTATCCCTATCCATACATTTATTCTTAGTTGTAATTTTAGAGATGTAGGCATAGTTAAAAAACATTATTTCAAAATAAAGATTTTGACCAACTTAAAACTAGAATCTAGAATATCTATTATTTGATTTAGGTGTCACCCATGACTATCTGTATATCATGTATGGCAAATCCGGCTTCAAATGTATAATATGCCTGTAGAAGAGGACTAAGTAGCCCTGAAAGCTTGACATCTAATCCAATCCATTACATTACAATTCTATCTTTCATAGAAAAGGGTAGATGACCCTTATTTTCCATACATCGGTCAATGACTTGATTCAATGATCCTTAATTGGTTTTAACGGAGGTGAATAACCCGTGGTTTACCATTTAATGACCCATCTGAAATTTTCAGAGGCAAAATCTACAAAACAACCTCTAAAAATGCTACAATTAAAACTTATGGGAACATCTGCATCGTGTTTCTATGGGGTCTATGGGAAAAATGAAACTATATTAATACATTGTATGCAAACCTTCCAGATGATCAAAAAGCAGGTCTAGAAACCTTATAAAAATGCACAGGTGTAGGTCTAAACTGAATAAGCGATCCATTAAAAGGTAAAACTAACACACAGCACATGCGCAGAGGAATCTAAATACACTTTAGCACCAACACATTACCACCCTCATTCCCTGATGGAACTTAATACGTCCCAGCGCTGCTGTGCATAGAATAGCAATAGTACTGTATATGTAGTACATTATTAAAATAATTCAATACAGGACTTAACAGGCCATGGCGACTAGAAACCACTTCCAGGGTTTTGCAGGGTTGCCATCATGAATCCGGCACCCTATGCTTTCCTGCTGGGGAGCAGTGTAGCAGGTGCCATGAGTATCCCAGCGGGGTCACGTAACGCATGGCACCCGCCTTACTGCGCCCTCTCGGAAAAGCATAAGGTGCCAGATGATAGATATCCGCGTGTCTGGTCTCCGTGAGGTGAGAGGGAGTAGTGTATGTGAGTGTGTGTATAATATAGTGTCAGTCAGTGTGTTTATGTATAGTGCTAGAGTCAGTGTATGTATGCTGTAGTGTCAGAGTCAGTGTGTGTGTGTGTGTGTGTAAATGTATAGTACCATATGTATATGTATATGTATCAGTATGTCTGCTGAATTGATTCAGTGTGTATGTACCCATAGTGTATAGTGTTAGCCAGGGTGCATGTATGTGTATAAGAATGTGGTGCTAGCGTGTATGGTGTTGTTTATGTTAAAATATCCCATTAACATGAGTGTGTATGTCAGCATATAGTGTTAAGGGTATGTGTATTAGTTTATGGTGTTAACATGTGTGTACATGAGTGTACAATGTTAGTGTGTGTTACTGTAATGTCTTTGTGTTTGTCAATGTATGATGTTAGTGTGTCTGATTCTGTATGGTGTTAGAGTGTGTAAATGTATGTTAGTGTAAAGCAAGGCTCGACAAACCCTGGGTGTGTCAGGAACATATAAACATGACTGAGAAAGAAAAAAAAGCTAGCTCCTAACTTTTTTGGCTAGGTCCTAGATCCAAATCAGATTTATCGACCCCCAGATTATAAGATTATATACAGATTATAACAATAATAATTATTATTCTAAACACATTAAAGTGACAGTTTGATGTCCCTGACACATCCATTAAAGAAGAATTCACATAAAACCATTCTTTACAGAGGATTTTTTTTGTGTCCAAAAACAAAAAACTTTTTCAGCATTTTTACATTGTCTCATTTTACATAATTCTACTTTTTACATTTTTTGTGCTCCCACATGAATTATATATTGTTTTTTCACAGACAGATAGAATTTTTTTTTATACCATTTTTAGATGTATAGTCCAACACTTTGCTTGAACCATACATTAAAATAATGAAAATCTTTGGGGGAAAAACAATGTTGTTCTAATATTGACCAAAATATCATACAATGTATAAAGTGTCTTGTACATAGAAAAACCCAGGATGCATAGGATTCTTTATGTTTTTTGGAAGTTACAGGACACAAAATGGAACCCTTTTCCAAACTTGAAATTTTCTAATTTTATTTTGTGAGGCCTACGTCTCATTTGGGACAGTTTAGCAGCCCACCATCTTAAAATGGAAAATAATGATCATTTTTGAACATGTTTATTACAATATAAACCTCTGCCGCTGTAGCTGCTAAGCATAGCCGTGGTCTTGTAGCAAAGGGCGGCAGGGGACGCAGGGACTGATGACCCGGTCAGGGAGAGGCGATATGTGCCTAGTTATAACCGCACTAGAAATCCAGTCCCAGGCCCTGCTGAGGGTGATGGGATTTGTGTGTCAAAAGCATCTAAAAGATTGTATGTTCTCTTACAGGTCTTTACTCATTAGGAAATAGCGTATACATTTTGGGGCACATTACTGTAATCAGAGCTGCGCCCCTTTACATAATTTTAGGCAATTTCTCTGAAAACGACTCTTTTGGGCTCCTCCACTTTTTTATTCTAAATGCAGGAGCCCTTGTTCATTTCACCCTATAACTGATACTAATGGACAACAATCCGTCAATTAAACAAAAAATCAACACAGAACATTAATGATGTACATCAAAGAATGTTATTATTATTTATTGTTTTATATAGCGCCATCATATACCGCAGCGCTGTACAATGCTTTCAATATAACACTGACAATGGAAAAAGGTAACGCAAAACATAAATAAAAGACATAAAATCTGCATATAGTGCTGGACCCCGCGGAGAGCCATAAAGTGCAGTAATACGTTATTCCAGCGGCCCGTGGAAATAGTGTCTACGCCTTAGTGATACTCGCACCAAAGGGAACCGCGCACAAGCAGCGGCAAAGCCAAATATCATTTACTGCCCAACGCAAATAAACTTAGGGAGAAAACAAATAAAGGCGTACAGATCAATCTATAATCAGCCAGTAAATGAGTGCGGGGCAGCCATTTCTTTTGGGGTACTTAACTCCTTAAAAACTGTGAACTTGTATGTGTGTGTGTGTGTGTGTGTGTGTGTGTGTGTGTGTGTGTGTGTGTGTGTGTGTGTGTGTGTGTGTGTGTGTGTGTGTGTGTGTGTGTGTGTGTGTGTGTGTGTCTACATATAAATATATAATATATATATGTGTGACAAATCTGCAGCAGGGAGCTAAAGGTACTGATAAAAGTCATTCTGTTTATGTACCAAGAATGCAGAAGGGGCTGTTTTTGCAGCACACAACTAGAGAGCGAACATTTACCCCGGACACCCAGTAGCCGCCCCCGGCCATGACCCTATCAGGCACCCGTCCCCAGGTACCTCTCCAGATGTGCTGAAGGCAGCAGGGCCCCTTACTCCTGTGGAGGGCCAGAGGTACTCGTTGCAGGGCTGGTAATTCTCGGCTTCCAGCTGCTGCCTTCGCCTCCATGCCTCTCCTCCCTGCCTGTCTCACCGCCCGTCCTCCGCCTCCCCAGATCTTGAGAACTCCGGCCAAGGATCCCACAACATACACAACGGATGGGAGGGGGGGCGGTAGTGACGTCACGCACCCGCTGCACTGGAGGAAGAGAATGGCAGGGGTGGCGGCTGTGCCTTCACACGATGATGATACACGGGGCAGCGGTCTGTCCGAACACGGCGGGTCTCCTTCATGTTGGGACGCGGCAGAAGCCGGGGACACGAAACCCTGTGACCGTAACGGGCTTAACTCACTGCCGGACTATACACCGAGCCGGCAAACACTGCGTCACTGGCTTCAGTAAAAGGGTTAATCGGTGCACGACAATCTCAAAACACCACAGGCACTCCAGAAAAGGGTTAAAAGGGAAAAATATACATAATGTACAGAAACCTGGTTTACCTCATTTTACATCAATAAACATACTTTATCTGCAGACATGGAGGCCTCATTGTTATCATTCATGTGATATTTTAGGTGACTTTCCCTGCACAAACACCACACTAAGCTGATGCTTTACGGCAAGGCTATTGTCTGTTCCTCCATAGGCTTTCATTAGTCAGAGTGTCCAGCTGGATGAATGGAACCAAGGCATTCTATTGTTTTGCCACAGACAGTACGATTAAAAGCTTGCCTAGTAGATTGGGCTAAAACAAATCCCAGGAAGGGGTTAACGTGTGCAGTGCATTTATAAAGCATTAAAAGGGGTTATTCCAAGCGCTATATTTTGAATACAGAATCAGAACACCACAGACTGTCATTAAAGGGGTTAATCGGTTAGTTACTCCCTCTTAGTGAGGGATTTATGAAGATACCAAAAGCATATCACAGTCACAATGCCTGAAATCTCACCTAACGATTAGTATAATAAGAGCGATCCCTGAATATGTGAGAATATTTCGCCCTATGGGGGTGACCCTGATATTATATACTAATCCATCTTGGATGGAAGAAACCTAAAATCACCCAAGTTTATTGCTTACAATTAAAATGTAACATTTGCTGAAATAACCCCCTATTGGGAACAAAGTCCTGCTGAATGGATAAATAGAGGACCTCCGGGTAATGTCACCGTGGAAGGCTGTGAGTATTAGAGCCCAACGCCGCTAATAACCTGAGAGGTAGAGAGTGCTGCCTAACATGAACGCGGGACATCTGCCTACATTCACTGCGGGTCCTGTGTGTCTAATACACTGCGGAACTCCCTCGCTCTCTCGCTAAAATGAGGTATGCCTGCTTTACAATATCAGGGGCCAATGAATCCGCTAATCAATGTTCATTGCCTGAGCATGGAAGGAGAGCCATAAACCACCCGACATGTGTTTCGCCCCATATACAGCTTCCTCAGGAGAGAGAGAGCGAGGATGCGCAGTGAATGCAGGCAGACAGCACTTCCCTACCTCTCTGATTTTTAGTGGCGTTGGGCTCTAATACTCACAACCATACCTGGGAACTCCGGGAGAAGTGTCAGAATCCTCCGCGTTGCGGGATTGGAGTCCTGACACGCCCCGCTCCCCGCCCATTTCCCCCTTAAATGGAGGTGTACCCGTCACATCAGTGGGAATACCCACTAACGTAGATGGGAACGCCCACTCACGTTAGCAGGAGAATCCATCCACTCCTAGCGCATCCAGTTCCCAGGTCTTCTGACAACCTTCCATGGTAACATTGTTGGCATCATTACCAGATGTGGACACAGCTGCCTATCTATTTATTTGTTACAGGGAGATTTCTCTATTTCTCCATTCAGCAGCCTCTTGTTCCCCAATATGCAGCTTATTTAAGAAAATGTTACATTTTATTTGTAATCAATAAACTTTTGTCGTAAAAAAAAAACATTGGCAAAAAAAAATATTTTTCTCTCTACCCAATGATTTTTGGGTCCTCCATGCATCAAATATCCATTACCCATCTCTGCTCAGAGACCTTTCTTAAATATAATACGTGGTCCAAAATGATTCTTCACGCTCATAGTTTGTTTCAAAGCGTATACACATTGTCTCAAATTACTAATAATTGTTGCATCCTCCTTGGAACCTGCATGATAAGTCTTGAGGAGCACTGGTGGAGAACTTTTGGTGGAGAATATTTATGCGCAGATGAAAAGTTTGTGGTGAAATTGCGTAACCTTAAGTTGAGTAACTTTAAGCAAGACGCTTCTAAGAATCCAAAAATGACACACGATACGTGATTTCTCATTCTTCCAGTCAAGATGGACTACAGGGGAGTCTTCTGGGAATGCCCCATGGATGTGAAGAGAGGCAAAGTCATCATTTGCTTCACTTAGCCCAAGGGTGCTTTTTTACCTGAGTCAGACCGACCTCTCTTCTCAAAGTACAGAAAGCGAGCACTACGGCTTCCGAAGGAAGTGGCTACAAACACATGCTGTATAGAACTAGGGAAGTTACACAGACTTTATATTGAGAGCATGTGGCCACCGGAGGCCCACGTGTTTTAAAAAAATGACAAAACCTGTTGTTATAAAACTATTCACTGGAATAATCATTGCCCTTATTGTTTGCATTCCTGAACTGTTGAAAACTGTAAAGGGTGAGTTTTTGTAATTTTTTTGTTTGTTTTCTATTTCCAAAGTTCCAAAGCAATTTTTTTCTTTTATTTTCTGTCATTGTCTTTAACCCTTAACCCTACATGGGTAAATTAGTTTTGCCATGCTCTATTTCTACTCTGTTAGCAACCCTGATAGAGTTATAGAAGGACAGTTATTAATATTTAATTTTTAAATGATTGGTTTATTGTATATAAGTATTGTTTATTAGTATATTCTAATTTATTGTATAGTCTGTGACAAACCCTGTTGCATGAGGGCCATACATGTCACATTTAGGGGTCCTAAGCACAGTCCTCTAGGGCAATCAGAGTCGGGAACACCAGCTTTAAACAAAACAGCACTTTATTTTAATCACTTAAACCCCCCAAAAAACAAATCAAGAAAACCTAGCTCCCAATTGGAGCCCTCTCTAACTGAACTATGCTGGTCCAGACTGACCAGCCTTATCACTCACTACCAGGGCCGGATGAAGACCTAACGCCGCCTGGGGCGAAGTTTAAAACGCCGCCCCCCCCGCCGACGTCGGGGGGGGGGCGGCATTTTAAACTTCGCCGACGCCATAATCTACGACCCCCCCTCCCGGTACTTACTTTTAAACAGTCTTGCGGCGAGTCTCCCTGCTCTGCCACGGTGCCGGCTTGTAATGCTGAGCGCCGGAAATTGGCGTCACTTCCGGCGCTCTGCATTACAAGCCGGCACCGGGACCGAAAAGGGAGACTCGCCGCAGAGGAGAGAGAGAGGGGCGCCGAGCGGGTAAATGAAAACTACTCGGTGCCCCTCTCTCTCTCTCTCCTCCACTTCAAAAAAAAAAAAAAAAAAGCGCTTGGAGCAGCAAAGTGCCGCCCCTTCTAAAGTGCCGCCTGGGGCAATTGCCCCAGTCTGCCCCATTATAGGGCCGGCCCTGCTCACTACCTCAACCTCCCAGCCAGACCCAGCTACGCCAGGCTCTGGAAAACCTCCCCCAGGCAGCAGACACAGGTCCAGACAGGTATTGCCTCACTTAGCTCAGGGATGGTCTTCTCGTTCAGGGCCTCTCCTTGCCCTGGGAGCACAGGGAAACCTCCTCTTCCCCCAACAGTCTCTCTGAGTATCAGGCTCCAGGGGTTTTTAACGCTCAGCACCTGTGTCTGATGCCAGCCTCATAGAAATCCTGGACTGGATCCTGCAGACTGCTTGCCTCCTGGAAAACCCGGCATGGAATTGCCACAAAATGGGGAAACGGAGCATTGGCCCACCCTGCTCTCCAATTGCTCCACCCCAGGGACCCATATGCATAATCTGCATAGCAGCTGTACCCAGATGCCATGCTAATCATCTCCCTGGGGTTTACACTGTCACAAGTCCTAAAATTTGTTCTGTTTGAAATTTGGAAACAGGTATCAAATAGAGTGCAATGGATTATGCCATTTACATACAGCATCTGTTGTATCCTTACACAATAACATAAACGCTTTTGGTACATAAATTAAGACTATTGTATCTGAATGTTGAAGGTTAGGTGGCCTCGTTAGGTGGCTTCCAGACTTCTTCCATGATTTGGAAGTCTAAATCCTCACTATGCCCAGAGGCTGATATTATTTAATTCATGCTAGTTTTTTTCAGAGGAGATTTACCGAGTAGCTACATGTCTGCCTTGGCATGTTTTGCACTTTTTCACTTCCCCAGCCATTGGCATAGTGAAGAAAGAAGCCATCTGCTCTCTTGTAGCGCTCTTCAGTTGCTTCGCTGCAGCGATGAGCTCTCAATGGAAGCAGCGTTAAGGGCAGTTACAAAACTACTGCCTGTTCTGACAGTCTCCACGGTTCTGCACAAGTGGCTAGAACTAGTAGGATGAGAAGAACAAACTTACTAGTTGGCGTTCAGAACAGAAGACAAAACTCACATAGAAAATCTCCACCTTGTCATTTATTGTTCTGAGAAGTAATCCGGGCAAGAAGGTGGCGGAGGAAGATCCTTCTAATGCAGCCATATTTTGTAAACATTTTGTTACCTATGGTTTTAACCACAATTTGCCTTTTGACTTGTTAGTTTTTTACCTGCTCCTATTGTGTCTTACACTCATGCATTTTCCCAAATGCTATCACTAAATGCCCTCTTCCATTAAAGCAGTTATTCACCCAGCATCCCCTAGGTCTGCTATGCCTAACATTTGTTAGGTAGATTCACAAATTTCCAGAGGTTTTGCCATCAAGCAGTAGACACTCTGGTTCAGGTAGTTTGTGACTACTCACCAAAAAGTACTCTCTCCAGTCTCCACTGGCAAAAAGTCATATTACTTTTGTCTGAGAATTCATAGAGTTCCTTCAAAAGACAATGTCTTTTCACCAATGTTCTAGATGAACGGAGACTCAGAGGAATCCCTCCAAGTTGAGTCAAAGTTATTGTCAGTAAGAATGTAGGAATGATAACTTTGGGGGTACACTAGAATTAAGTTGAAGTCCTGCACTTAACACAGTTGCACTACCATCTTAGAAATATGCAGGAGATTAGAACCATTTGATCCATCTAGTCTGCTCAGACCTTGGTCTTGTCCAAAGGCTAGCACAGCCTCCATAGATTGCATTTAAAAGCGATGCATGGCTTTAAGACAAGGCGTTATGATATGACCTCATATCGCAACACACCATATCTTAAATGTGTTTCCAACCGCAGGGGGGTCCTGGGGCAGTGTTCTAGGTCAGGCCTAGGGCAGTCCCAAAGGTAAATACGTCACTCAGTGTTACTGCTACAAAGAACGTTACGCATTGATAATATTGACTTACTGTCCTTACTTTTTTTGTTCTAGAAAACTCTGTATTGTTGTCGTGCATAGACACTTGTTTCACAGACACATATCACCAGTCGATAACAGAAAATGCCTCTTTCCTGTGCCAATTACAACAAATAGAAACTGACATCCAAACTGTTCTAGAATCCTTCACAAACAAGAATAAAACTATTTCTGCCACAATCCGCAGAATTTGTATGAATTTGTCAGATGATAGCCTTGAGAAGATTAATTGTGTTCCACAGGGTCATCAGCAGGTGAACATACAGGGTAAGCATGACCACTTGATAAGACAAGCATTTCATGGAGCATACATACTTTGCACATTTAGGGTGTCTCTTTAAGTTGGACTCCTTTGAGTAATTGTTAGAGGGCCATTATTTAATTGAAATTATGCTTCATTTTAGAAGACGTCACCATTAATCATAAAGGTGCATGTTGGTTATACATTTTGGATAAAAGGTTAATGATAAGGTAGTAATGGTAGTAATGGGACTTGGTCAATGGTAGGGAGACATGGGTGTGAAGGCATCTCTATTGTACTTCCATCCCTAGCTATAGGCTCAAAAACCAATGCAAAATGTGCATCGATATACTCACATAAAGTATAACTATGAGTGTATAAAAATATACAGATCTTTATGAGTGTTATATATATAACAGGTGTATAAAATAAAGCATATAGGCACATACACAAACACTGGCCGTACATTGACTTTAAACATCGCACTCAGAGGATACCACTTTTACCACAAGTCAGTTTGTGCTTATATTGGGAAGTGGAACCATCTAGGAGTAAGAACAGCTCAGCCACAAAGTGGTAGAACACACACAAACACAGAGAGGGGGCCACCGAGTGCATAGATTGTAAAGATCGCCTGTCCTCTATAGCATCAGAGTCTCACCAGATGCCTCTGGAAGCAAAATCAGCACTAGTCAGGAGCTTCATGAAATGGGTTTCTATGGCAAAGCTGCACACAAGCTTCAAAATCTTGTATAAAGCCTTCCCAGAAGAGTGGATGTATGAGGAGAGGTCACCTCCATATTAATGCCCATGGATTTGGAATGGGATCCTCATGTAGATGTGGTGGTCAGGTGTACACATGGGGTTGGTCATATAGCGCATGTAAAACCCTTGTCAGCATCTGAAATGTCAGCCATGATGGTCCAATCATAATGTAATGACCTTGTTCCGCTCAGTGTTCCAGTTCCCAAGCACTGACCACACAGATGGAGTGAGATGTTCTGGTACTTTTGGTATGTAGAGGTTGATAAGAAAGAGAGACTGGGGAGTGGAGGACAAGTTGGTTGCAAGACAAAAATAAGAATTAGGCACATCATTATATATATATATATATACGTATGTAACATTTATTTGTACATATTTTATAGAGAATCGATCCCTGGAAACAAATGGAAAATACCTTCTCTTTTCCTATCAGAAATTTCACTTCATTCTGGTGAATTCAGAGGAAGACAAAGAGCCATCTTCTCCTTCATCCCTTAAGATTCACATTATAAATGCTACTGACAAGGGAAAAAAATCAGCGACTAGTCATGTGATTTCGTTATACCAAGTTACTGAGATGACACATCATGACATCATCAATATATCACTGCAGTTTCAAACCTACGTACCATGTAAGCTATAAAAATAAGGCACAAGGCACATTTCCTACACATAATCATATTGTGTATGAGAAAGCAACTAATTTAGAAAAAGAAAGTAATCTTATATGGTTTTAACATCCACTGATATGGTTTATGACTATATTTGAATATATAGGGATTGGTCCGCTATTACACTATTTGAGTGTGGTAACAGAGCAACGATGGCAAATGGGAGAAAAGTGTTTAAATGTTATAGTAAAATTGTTTCGTTAATGTGTCCCATTTGGTTTGCAAATCCCACTTACTATGAAAAGTTGGATACTGAAGGAAACGTTAATCTATTCTACTATCTAAAGTATCTGAGAACTGGTGAAACCGGGGACCAGCTCTGTAGCAGAGTGTGCTAGCCAACAGACCTCCTTTCAATGGACTAAACTTCAATGGATTGGGCATTAATGGATTTTGCAATTTCTATCTTGAACTAGAGCGTGCCAAAGTTAAATTAAGCTCTTAATGAATAAACCAATGATCCCGCACTTCCCGCTGGGTACATGCAAAAGTAGATGCCCTTCAAACGGCCTATAAAGAGGTAACGCTGAAGTCACCACAGGCTAATTTTCTGTAACATAATAGCGAATTGAAAAAGTGACAATGAATAAGCACTGGCCATGAAGTCACATAATCCATTTTTACTACATTCTGGATATATTTGTACATTTCATGCATTCTGTGTTATTTCAGTAAAATGTCCCTTGTTTTTTTAAACAGATTACACAACAACCCTTGGGATCATTTGGCTTGTTCTACTTACAGTTATTGTGTTATGTGCAATATTAATAGTTGTATACAATGGTGTTACAACGAACAGACCTGGCCAAAACCTGTAAGTACAGATTCATTTTTAAATCATACACATTGCATTCACTTGGGTGCATTCGGGTTCTTTTGTGTTTTGCCTCAGCATCTGTCTCTACAGTATGGAATCCTTTATATAGATATGAATAAACCCGAACATTTTAGGAGGATGTCATGTTCATGAATTTCATTCACATTAAGATAGCGTTTCTCTCTAAATATTATATAGAAAATGGCAAAATGCAGACAGGAACTAGAAATACTAGAATACTACCTTATAACGGTTTATTTCTCTAGAAAAGAACATATGCTTAGACTTCTAACCAAGTCTGTTTATGAAGGTGTTATCTATTTCTGCTGTTGTTGTTTTTCATTTTTTTTATTTTTTTTTTTTATTTGGTTTCCAAAAAATTCAGGGGACGCATCTGATCAGCAACATGTGCCAGATTTAACAAATGTCACATTTTCTATATCGTGTTCACAAAATGTTTGTTTGTAATGACAGCATGCCGACAGGCGGTAGTAAAAGTTATGAAAGTTCATGTACTATTTGAAGTATCTTTACATGTCCACTTTTTTATAATCAACTTCAGAACCACATTATTGGCCTTAAATTGCGTATTTCTTGTATGTTTATTTCAGGGAATAGAAGAGACAAAAGATGTTTTGTGCAGAAACACTACTCTGTAACCGGATTCCGCTCTAGCTCTGGTTACTCACTTTTGTCTGCCTTTTTTTTGCATTTTTGGATAATCGAGTAACCTATTGCAAAGACATCGCAAGCTCCAGAGATGTTTATGGATTTTGCATTTCTTGTGCAAAAACGAAAATAAAATATATGGATTTAAATAGTAGGATCCTTGCAAAACTTACAGGCAAATTCCCACCAACATTTTTTGGAAAATGTTTTTAGACAGCTGTGTATTAAGTAATTTCTATATGTTCTAGCTCTGTTACCTCATTCCAATCTACGAGGCAAACACCCTGACACCTTATCATATTGCCCTTGGTGAACAATAGAATATGTCACTCTCCATAGCCTAGGCGGGGTGTCCAACCTGCGGCCCTCCAGGTGCTGCAGGACTACATCTCCCATAATGCTCTTTCACCTAAGGGGCTGACTGAGGAGGATGGGAGATGTAGTCCTGCAGCAGCTGGAGGGCCACAGGTTGGACGCCCCTGGCCTAGGTGAACCCCTTGACAAATGAAGGTCTATGGAGGAAGGTTTTCCTTGTACAAGTAGGACTACTTTCAAAACAATACATTTCCGATGTCAAAAGAACAAATTTTATCTTAACAAAAACCACATTCCAAACAGAACATTTCCATTTAGAATTATGGAATGAAATAAACTCTAACTCAGAATGTTCAAATACATTTATTTGTTAAAATATAAGCAAAAACATACTAAGCAGAAGTGTTTCATCTCAGGTAGTTATATAGTAAACATGATTTGGAAACTGAAATGTCAATAAAAAGTGATTCTGGAGCAATGTTTGAAATGTGGTCAATTTTTTAAAGCACTATATAAATAAACGCTAATAACCATAGCAACCAAAGCCATCAGCATGGAAAGGTCCAATCAGCATAAAGCCGCCCCATATCGCTATGGTAACTAGCTTTTCCTATCTGCATCAGGGGGACTTTATACACAACCCTGATGTAAGTTTCCAGACCTAACTGATTAGTTGGACAATACACAGGAGTGTACGATCTTCAACATCATATAATTTAATATATTATTACACATTGCTCCCAATTTTCTGATTTTCTTTTATTTCAATAAGGCACTATTACATGGCACAAATTAGTGTTATACTGCACATTTTGCAAATAACTTTGGCATTACTTACCAATTTATGTGAAATTTAATAAAATGTAAAAAAAAAAAAAATGTAAAAAGCGCTACTGTTTTGACTTTTGATGTCGAACCCCAAAAAATTAAAAATACATAAATATACTCTAATAGTTGAAATGCAACGGAAAACTTAAATTCTAGTAAATAATCATTCCTTCTCGCTCCCCCTTTCTGTAATGCTGCTGCCAGGACCCGAGGAACCCGTTTAGACGTACATGATTTTCCAGGAAATTCTGGGGAGGTGCAAATACTTTTCTAAATAAATTAAATTTTAAAGAAAAGCTTGAGTTTATTAATCTATTAGCAATCCTCAGAGCTAAACACATGAGCTAAACGTTAGTGGTGATAAATATCAGTAGGGATGGAGTTGGCCTGAATGCATCATAAATGTGGCCAAAAAGCTATAACCGTCTGGTTTCGCTATACTCTGGATGAGGAGTCCAACTTGCCACCTGAATTAAGTGAGTTCCTTGGTACAAGTTGGTGGCATATTAGTGATCCCCGATATATTATTTAAAATCTCTTTTCAATAAATATACTCCTGTGGAATTAGAACACTGTGGCATTTCTGATTAAAATTACTCAATCTTGAGGCTTAAGAACAATTTCAGGGCACTTTTCCAAGGTCATAGCGGAACATCAGTTATCCCATCATTGAACTATTAACCATTTATGCAAGGGGAAGGCAGATCGGTGTAGACCGGATTTATATTGCTGTTACCACCCTCCAAGTAAAGAAGGATTTGTAGGCAGCCATTATCGGGAATACTAGGTTGAGTATAAACGATAAAGACCAGAAAATTATTAAAGCTTACTGTGGCTTACTAAAAAGACAGCATGGTATATAATGGTCTTCGTAGGGTCACCTTTAAGGGTCTAAACTATAAAAGAAAGCTCTCTCCGGAATATTGTGCAAAAACTGCATTTAACTCATCATGCCCTTCCCAGCAGCAGGACACGTGAAGGTGGCTGTATTTTTTGGTAGATGACACATGCCGGTCCGCGGAGAGAAGAAGCACCTATGCTTTCGAACTGATGGCCTTGATGTGTGAGAAATGCATAACCGGAAGCAGCAGTCTGAAGGCATCTTGGATGTACATGGTGCTGTTGCATCCCTAGGGGAAAAAAAATATCATGATGGCTATGAGTTTAAAAAACATTAAATGTTACACCTATAAGATCATCATCAGAAAAGGGGGGAAAAAATAAGAATAGTTATTTTCTAAACACATATTTAATGTCACAATAATTTTACACTTATACATACAATTATGCAAAAACCTTAAAATAATATTAAATAATATTACAATTAGTTGTTTGTATGTTTTTTTGTTATCCTATGTTAGGTTTTGGTCTAATTTGTATTTTTTATAATATAATTTCAGTTTTCTTACTTTAGCTTACATTATACTGGCAGCTCTTTGGTAACATTTTGTTGTGAATGAAAAATAAATCATCGTAAAGCAAGATGATGTAACCCCCCCCCAATATTTGCAAAAATGCATTTTTATTTACGGTTTGCCCATACCATCACTTCTGTCATCTGAATAAAACTATAGATACAAAAAGAAAAACTAAGGGTTACCTCTCGTTGTATGCTGGTGACCATTGGATTCAGGACCTCTGCTTTTGTTTTGCTCTATAAGGAACAATTAATACATCACATGTAAAGCAGGTATTTTGGTTGTAAAAATATTAAAATATAATTGCACATAACGACACTATTTATAGAATAAATGGAACAATTATTTGAAAAATCTAAACATGAATGTCAACAAATAATGTGATGTCAGACACAATGTGGCAGCAATAATTTGTTAGTATAACAAAAACTTTACATGTACATGATTCAATATTTGTTTTAGAACAAGGGTGTCCAACCTGCGGCCCTCCAGCTGCTGCAGGACTAGACTCCCATAATGCTCTCTCAGCTAAGAGGCTGGCTGAGGAGTATGGGAGATGTAGTCCTGCAGCAGCTGGAGGGCCGCAGGTTGGGCCCTTGCTTTAGAATGTTCCTTTAGAGATACTTAAGGTGAAACAGTCAAAATTTGTATCAAAACTAACATTATTTACTGAAAGATCAGACATGGGACTCAATGTGGCACAACTTTTATCTAATCCCTTGCAACCTTAACAAAGGCTGCTTGAACCAATCAATGACAATCAGCAACTTGACAACAGCGAGGAGAGAACATAAAAAGGAGTGATAGCCATCCAACTCCAGCGGCACATCAGGGCCCGCAGGCTAGATATGTGCAGCTCCATGTATGAAAACATAACATGTAGTGGCGTGTATTCAGGCAGCCGCTGCCAGGGCCACTTGGTCATACCCAGTGCGGTCCTGGCATACTTTAGATGCCCTTTCATAGTAAAAAAAAAAAAGTCCAAAATGGCTTACATGCAAGGAAAAAGTAATATCAAATTAATCTCGATTAACAAATTGGGAAAAGCAGGAACACTTACACCAGCGCATGTTACACAGTCGGAAAACTTCTTTGCTAAAGCAGATACCTCCTTACACATAGCGCCGGTCAACCTAAAAATAAAAACACAGAGACAAAAGTTCATGGCGATGCCGATTAGCTTTTAAATATGATGTAACTGGTTTACCCTTTTTAATGATTAATGACCAAAACATAATGAGTTCCACAACAGGTAGGAGGAAACATGTTATAACAAATATTACTGTTAGAACTGCCGCATATTAACACAACATAGAGCTATATTTCACATTCTACCGATTAATGACAACTTTAGTTTTGGTGAAAAGTCCTTTTAAAAGGGCAAACACGGTTTCCTTAACTTATATTTGAATAAATGGGCCTGACGGTCCCTTTAAATCAGACATTCAAAACTGAAAATCCCTACAAACCATCTATTCCATAAACCATGTATCTTTCCATTTAAGTGGGTAGCTTTTAACACAGTCAGCAAACAGTTTAATGGAGCATACGCACTTTGTTAAAACCACCGCTTGGTCTTTCGCTGGCTTTTCCACATCTTGCCCGTGGAGTATTAATTCTGCTACTTTGTGAAGCTGCTCAATGCAGCGAGCGGTAATCTCAGCCAGACTTCCAATAGACAGCATGTACGCGTCCTGCGGAAAAGTACATTATATTGCTTTCATTATTGATTACATTTCACTTAAGAGATGCTCGTGCTGGTGAAAAAAAAAAATTGTTTATCTTTACCTTCCAATCCCTTAACCTGATTGTACAAATACTTACAGCAACAATCCATTCTCCACATGTCAGGGACTTTTTAGGTGATTTATGACAAATTAATTCTAAAACTGGATTAGCTTTCCTTTTTTTGCCTTGTTCATAATTTTTGCCGGGACTACGTAACACAAAAGGTGGCACATAGGTTGCTTTTTGGAGTTTCTATGTTTTTAATGTGATAATCATTCAGAGAAGAACGCAAAAGGACAGATCTTCTAAGGTTAGTTTACTTAACCTACTCCTTTAACCCCCAATTCACATTTAGCAATGGGACGCAGCCAAGGAAGGAGGATTCACATACAGTTGCTGGACTGCAAATAAACAGATTATTTCAAGATCTCAAATAGTCTACTACTCCAGTTGATTGTAATCCTGAATGCTGGCATTGGACTGTGCGGGGGACCTGCTGTCAGAGGCAGAGAACGAAATCCACCCAGAGAGGAAAGCATTGGGACTGCTCCCAAAGTTCTGCTACTGACCCAACTGACTACCACGTTCTCAGATATAAAGACTACAGATGGACTCCATAAATAACTGGAAGAAAAACACGAAATTAATCTCACAGATGGTGGGTTTATTTATCCTTGGTAATCATTAGGCCGTATTAAATGTAGAATTTAGAGCAAGTAATTGCATAGAACCCTGTCCAGCAAAAATGTGTTTGATGGCACCATACTCAATTTAGATATACTCCAAATGTGTGTGTGTGTGTGTGTGTGTGTATATATACACACACACACACACACACACACACACACACACACACATCAAAATAATAATATACGCAGGTAAAACATCTATTGATTTTAGGCTTTTACATTACCTCCGTGTTCATGCTTTTCTTGACATCAGTGTTATCGTCATTATTTGCCTCAGTTTCAGTATCTTTTACTTCAACAAGAGAATCACATTTCCCCGGCTGCTCTTCTGTGAGAGACATTTCCGTGGACAGCCAGTCATGCGCTTTCTTCATAGCCTAAAGTGGAAAAAAAACCTCATTGTAAAGAGCTTCACAACATTTTTACTGTTAGGCTCTCTCTTTTTTTTTTTTTTTTGTTTTTATTGACTGGGCAAAATGAACAAATTTCAAAGACACCATTAAGTGTAAAAATATGCTGATGTAAATAGAAATCACGAGTTTAATATAGATAAAGCACAGGAATGAAAATGTGTTTACCCCGACCTTTTAGAACAGAAAATCGGTGTAAACAAAAGGACCAGGGATGAGGTTTGACCGATTCAGTGTCTGAGGGTTGAGTGGTACTTCTGTGGCCGTCTGTCACATCCTTGTTCCTATTTCATGTCAGCTCCACTGACTTTTTACCCTCATTTCTTGTTCCCTCTCAACTGCCTACCTCACATTTATATAATTTCTTCTCGATCCTTCTTCTTCTTAGTCATTTATTTCCCCCAACCAACGAGTCTCCTTTGCCTCCTACTACTTTCCCTCTCCATCCCATCTTACACCATTTACCATACTCCCAACCCTATAATGTCTTCTTCTCCTGCACCCTCTGCCTCTCACTTTGCCCAACCTTCTCTTCCTCTCAATTCTGCCCCCTCTATCGAAAACCTTCTCTCCTCCTAATCTTTTTGCAGGCCAGCTTGATGATAATACAGAAGAGATGAGAAATTATATGCGAGGGTGATTAGAGAGTTATAGAAAAGGCAAAGTTAGGAACCCAACTCCAAAACAGACCTTGTTGAGCTTGTCAGGGGTAGCAGCAACGTGTAGTTCAAAGAGCAGTTCAGTAAGCATGCTGGCAAATTCTTCTGTCTCCTCTCCTGCAGGTAAAGATTTCTCTCTGTAGTTAACCCCAAACTTGACCAGATACGTTTTGCCCCAACACTCTGTGTGAGTCAGTAGATTCGCTCATACACGTACAAAATGTGTGCAGAAATGAATTGTAAATGCACGTTTTTATGAATGATTCAATTGCAAAGTTCTTTCTTGTAATAAACACAAATGGTTAGTAGTTAATGGGTACGCTATAAGATGACGAAAAGATAAAAGTTGGTATATGCAGAACAAACTGAATTGTGCATTAGTCATATTATCTTGTGGTTTAAAATATATTTAATGAAGCGCTTTATCTGTTTGTTGATCTATATGTGTATAGATGACAATACCATCTCTTTTTCATAATCTAGATGTTATATTTATTGAATATCCATCTAAATATCTCTGAAATGTGAAGCCATTGTTGGCCAACCAGTGGCCAACAATCAGTGTTTTCACATGCGCTATATGTAGACATCTGACCATCACGTCTATATGAGCTTGTTGGACATCCCTTTCCAAAATTAGCTGGCACCCTCTTTACGGCTACAGCAGCCTCTACTCTTAACTTTCCGTAGGATTTTGGACGGTGTCTGTTGGAATTTGTGCCCATTCCACCTAAACAGATTTTTGAGGTCATGCAGGGATGTTGGACTAGGAGGCCTGGTTTATAATCTGATTTCCAATTCATCCCAAATGCGTTCAGTGGGATAGAGGTCAGGACGGTGTGCAGGCCACTCTAGTTCCTCCACACCAAGGTTGTCAAACCATGTCTTTATGGACCTTGCTTTGTGTACCTGTGAAAAGGGCCTTCCCCAAACTGTTCCCACAAAGTTGGAAACATACAATTATCTAAAATGTTTGCTGTAGCATAAGCATTGCCCTTCACTGAAACAAAAGGGAAAGACTGATTTCCTCAGCTACGCTTCCGCAAAATATAGAAATGAAATCCTTTAAATAAGCCCAACTTTAAGTCAAAGCATTGGAAGTAAGACATTTGTCATCTGTGAACCGACATTATTTAGCCCAGGATGCAATCCCAGAAGATACAGCCGCCCAAAGCATATACTGGACGGAGACCTCACTAAGTGCAAACTATCGGTGCTGTCCAGAACATGTTTCAAACTAGACAATATGAAACTTTTTACTCTTTAAAGAAATAATTGAGATTTTTTTAAAATTAATTCCTGGAGGTTAAAGCAAATATTTCTGTGGCATGGGCGTTTGTTTAGTTTTAAGGGACAGAGGAAATTGTAAATTATGGAACAGAAAAGGAAAATATATCAGTATAATGAATGTTATTCCTGACATTTACCTTTTTCACAGGTCTCTTGTACTTCGCTCTCAGAGTCTTTCTGGAGGAAGATCTCCTTGATGGCAATAAGCTCGGCTTTTAGTGATTCCAAATTATCACCATCTAGAGACGATAAATAAGACTGAACCTAAAAAGAACACATTGTAACCATTAATACACATCTTTATACCTGTGAGGTTTAAACAATAAACGGGATTACAATGATGAAATAAACTGAAAGTAAAGAGATGGAATTTATGACCCAATATTTTCTGATCTCTTGGATATTAAGTTTCTTTGTGATTTAATATAATGTTTAGTTTATTTGCTTGACCGATCTCTTAGATCACATTAATAAGAGTTTTTTAAAAGTAAAAAATGACTCTCCTAGAATCAGATCCGATGCACCCATTAAGGAAAATGAACAAAGCCATAATATATTGCTGAAATGCGAATGCTTTGTAATGTGCCGGACGACGCATATCCCTAGGATTACAATGTCGAGTACCTTAGATTCACTCTCATTCGACAGAATTTCCAGAGCCTCCAGATGAGACAAGCCTTGATAGTCGTCGAACAGGACTCCGTAGTGAGCCGTCTTCTCTTCGGTGACCTGCTCCGCCAATCTTTGCTTCTCTTTTTCTTTAGCTTCTCTCAGCATCTGCAAGAAATTGTTAGACGGTTACAGCACTCCATGCTTCTGATTTAGAACAAACTTCTTACACAGAACATGAAGCCTGGAGTACAACACTGTGGTATTATAAGACTGTGACAACTATAAATTATAGTAATCTATATTCACCTATTTCAGGGAGCTTTAAGAGAGGGTACATATAGCAAATACACACACACACACACATATATATATATAATATATATATAAACAAATTTACTAGAATTAGTCCTATAAGTCAGTGTCTAACTTTTACATGTTGGAATTGGTCACCTTTTAGGGAAATGTTTGATTTGATTTGTAGCGCCATCACAGCTACAGAACTTGACCCAACCATGGGTTAAAAAATTGCCGGAATGTCTTGTTTCCTCAAATTCCAGAATCAGATATTAATTTAATAATTTATTACATTGTTGCAATCCATTGACATACCTCCCAACTTCTACCCCCCTTGGGAGGTAGAGCGTCACTCAACCTGGCAGCATGTCACGTTGGAGAATGAAATTGGGACCGTGGACTTGCGTGCTCAAATATCTCTGTCCCCCAAAGGAGGACAGAGGCAGAGCTCATGGGACAGACAGATAGGGTGGCAAAATCGTGACTATCCCACGCAAAGAGGGACAGTTGGGAGGCATGCATCAATGCTGGGGTGTCTGCACTTTTTAGTAGTGCCACCCTACCTAGCACAGGAAAGGTCACTGGATTTACTGATACCGGTCTTTGGATTTTCCCTGCCCCAGGAACACAAGCTAAAGAACCGCCGAATGCAAGGGTGGGCTTAGTGGCCCTGTAAAGCTTTTCACAATTCAAAGTTAAAGGCGCTTAACATAAAAAAATAATGAAAAGAGTAACTCCAGCAAATTAGAAATTTTTTTTTTTTAATATTTCAAAGAGCAACAGCTTTTCCATGATTAGTTTTGTACTGTTTTGGAGTAATATGTATATATCTTACCTGTGACAAGGATACCGTCCTCTGCATTAGAATTTTAGTCTTTTTGAATCCCGGGTCACTTTCTGCAAGAACATTCATTGTCTTTTTACCGATGAATTCCAATGCATCTAGACCTCCAGTCAAAACAGTTTTACCCTGTACACGGGGTAAACGCAGAATAAATCACAGCGGAATCATGATGTATATATAAAGAAAATGTATATATATAGCCAGACCCCTCCGAACCGTGTGAAAAAATAGTAAGAAATAAAAATGTGGCTTATGGTAAAATATAAAGTGTTATTATTACTATTAAATTAATTAAAAAAAATAAATAATAATAATAAATGAAGAGGATATATCCAAAAGCACAGATTTCCTACGATGAACTAGAAATCAACACACACATTAACGTTGGCAACGAAATACAGATATAAAAATCAGCACCAAGGCTCTGGCTTACCGTGTTCTGCACAACGTTAGTGAGAGCCGACAGAACTCCGCGGGATGTAGGCGATGCTGGTTCCGTGGCACGGTCCTGATTCTCTGATGCTCCCTCGACTTTATCAACAGAGGAAGAAAGACTTTAAAGCTTTCAATGTGACGGCAAATCCTGCAGTCTAAACACTCATCACGCTGCCTTGTGGAACAAATCTGAGGATCGCTCAGACCCTACAATGGATACCTATTTGGGCAATATGAGCTAACACTGGATTTTCTATATTACAGCATACAGCAGTGAATATGACGATTAAACAAAAATACTTAATGCTTTCCGCTCCTGAATGCGGATCCTACCTTCGTCTCGGACCTCGGTGGCATCAGTAACGCTGCTTTCTTCAGACTCAGAGTTTCGCATTCGTAACGTGGCTCCTGCTTTTTCTTTGACAGCAGACAATCTGTGCCCTACACATCAGAAAACAGCAAGAAAAGGATTAGGAATCAAAAAATGGGAGCTTTAGCTGCTGTCCCTTGTTACGCAAATAGATAATATGGCACATTCAATATATTGTCCCGCACGACATATAGAAAACGTAAGTGTCCCCGGTTAAAAGGGACACCTGGTCCCTCGGTTCATCTTACCTACTGTGGCACTGGCTGATGACAAGAGGGTCTTGCCCCACGTCCCCCATGAACTCCATCCACTTCCGGCTGTTGAAGAGTCAGCGTCCTTGAAAATATATATAGAGAAAAATGTATATATAGAAAAAAATAGAACCGCAACACAACACTTACGGGATCGTCTGGGACTTTGCATATACTTTTCAGCTACACCTCTCCTATATGATTGTATCTCGTTTGGAAAAATAAATGATTACAGCACATGTGACCATAACCGGGAGTCTCAGGGTTTTTGCTCCAGTCTCGGGGTGAAGGCCCAGAATCTCAGGGTCACGCAGTCTGGATCTCATCAGTTTATACTCTACACAGATCTCACGATACCGGAGCCTCTCACTACCAGCAGGTCAAGGTACATATCCCTACTTCAATGCAGATGACTCAAAAAACGAGCCATCACTATTTACAGAAGGTAGAGCTGCACATATTGTGAAGTTTTGGCTTTTTGACTTTTATCCATTTCTCCACCGCCAAGTTTAAAACTTATAAGATGACCGAGTCTCCAAAATACCTGATTGTTATCCTCTTCCCGAGGTCCCTCGTGTTGGGCCGCTGGCTCCAAGCTCACGGAGTCGCAGCATTCTAGTTTACTTGCGGGTCCTTCTTTTGCGGGATACTCGGGCTCTTTAGACATCACACAGGACCCGGCATCGCACATTCCTTCCTCGTGTTCCTCGTGGGTTCCAAGTTCCACTGTTTCTTCTGGGTTAGAAACCCAGGACCCGGCATCGCACGTTCCTTCCTCGTGTTCCTCATGGGTTCCAAGTTCCGCTGTTTCTTCTGGGTTAGAAGCCCAGGGCCCGGCATCGCACGTTCCTTCCTCGTGGGTTCCAAGTTCCGCTGTTTCTTCTGGTTTAGAAGCCCAGGACCCGGCATCGCACGTTCCTTCCTCGTGGGTTCCAAGTTCCGCTGTTTCTTCTGGGTTCGATTCGCCATCATCAGTCAACACAAGGTCTGCAATCCTTTCTACTCCAGCTTCTGTTTTACTGGTTTCCGACGACATTTTAACTATAATGTAGAAATTGGCAAATTCTAAGTTAGTGCTGTTATTGTAGAGATTATACGAGTAAATCCACGTACCCACGAAACGCCTCCCAGTGCAAACAAATTAACCGCTGTGAAAAATATCTGAAAACGCTAAACCAGAAGCAGACAGGGGCCACATGAATGGGTCAACAATCTAATAATAATAATAATAATAATAATAATAATAATAACGGTACGCCATGTAACAGTACCAAGCACAACAGGCTTGGATGGAAATGGCCCTTTATACAGCAGCTGTTTCACCCGCAGATCAGTATTTATCTACATACACCGAAAAGAAACTTTATTCGTTCATTTTAATTCGGGGGCGGGGGTTATAAATTGATATTATTCTTTTGTGTACATACATATATATATATATATATATATACATATATATATATATATATATATATACATATATATATATATATATACATATACGCACACACACACACACAATATAGAGAAAGACACATACATACACACTATATATAGAGAATATAGAGAGACATATACATACACACTATATATAGACATATACATACACACTATATGGAGAGATATATTTATACACACACACACACTATAGAGAGAGACATATATACATGCACACACAAATGCTTGCCTACCCATACATACATATATATATATATATATATATATATATATATATATATATCTCAGCACTATACATACAGGAGAGTGACTCATGAGAAAGCCCTCGGGGGTGCTCCGCAGCACATAGGTGATGCATCCCCGCTCTGGCGCTCACATGGTTAATACTCTATAGTGTTTGTTAATGTATATGTAAATAAATGATTTGTTAGCAAACAGCTCCTTACCGCTGTATAGAGAGCCGCGCTGCCCCTCCTTCCACGGACGAGACTCCTCCTTCCTTGCCACGTAGACACGCGTGGAGTGCAGGCAGCAATGGCTTCATGATCCACAGGAGCGGGGACTGGCCCGCCGGGACCGCTGCTAATAATACATATTACATGTTACATGTTTAACTGAGGGGCGGATTAACGCTTACGGGCTACGGACATTATTTTGACTCTGATCGCTCGGGTTACGCCCTGGAGTCTATGTTTTTATATGGGGGCGTGGTCAGGGGCGTGGCTGTGCGGAAACCTAAAGTTACTTTTTGGATAGAAATGAATATAGAATGAGGGTGTCATTACAATCACAGGGGTGCTCATAGATTTCGACAAATCTAAATATATATATATATTATATATATGTATATATTACACTACAGTGTGATACTCTGGAACAAAGCAAACGCTCCTAGATAAGAGGGGTACCAAGGGAAGAGAGAGGGACTGGATCACCTAGAGAGGGACACTTGGGAGGTATGGAAGAATATAAATATATATTGTAATTAAAATGTATTGCATCTGTTGATATTTTTAGATAGCGTACAGATGTCAATAATAATAATAAAAGAAACTTCATATTTAGTCAAATCTCCGTTTATTTCCATAAAATAGAGAAAGATGTGAATACAGGGATGAAATACAGCACACCGTGCTTCACAGCACGGAACAGCAAGTACAACGTTAGTAGGTAAATATGACAGGTAGAGCAAGAAACAGAACAATATGCAAAATATCATCCAAACATCACATGACCATACATATTTGACAACACAGAGTCACCTGTACTGGTATCATAAATCCCACATAGTGTCGGCAAATGAGGAAATGTCGGGAGACGGAGAAGACCAGTGCAATGATATAAAAAACATAACCGAAACAGAAAAAAGAAACTTCATATTTAACCCCTTAAGGACTGGGTTGCGGTTTTCTTTTTTGTATCCTTCTTGACAGTGTCTGTTTTAATGTAATTTTCTCCTCTCCCATTTAGTGAACCCACACAAGTTATATATTGTTTTTGCCAGAGCAAGAAAGGCTTTCTTCAGATGCTATTTTTTGTTCATATAATCTAATTACCTATATATATATATATATATATATATATATACAATAAAATACAGTGAAAAACTGAAAAAAACACTTTTTCTCATTTTTATTAGAAAAATCTTTTACTCATCTACAAAAGCTAATGAAAAAAACTGCTAAATAGATTATACTATTTGTCCTGAGTTTAGAAATACCCAATGCACTTTATGGGGCAATAAGTACAAGCAGCGTTTTGCTATTTCAAAACCATTTTTTTCAAATCTGGTCATTCTGCCCCATGTGCTATTTCAGGTATCTTTGAAGCCGGCCAATGCAATTAATGCACTAATTCTACCACCACCCTTTGTCAAACTTTATGGAAGTAATTTATTTTGTGTTTTTTGTCGCACATTTTATTCAGGTAGGGATTTACAGCTCCTGGTGTATGTCACTGTCACACAACACCCCAGCAACATCTCCTGAGTACAGTGATACCCCACATGCATGGGTTAGGTTGTTTGGGGGTAAAAGGCCACATTTGGGAGATGCATATTTTTCAATTGAGAATTTTACCTTCTGGTCACCCCCCCCCCACGTCCGCTTAGGGACAGGCTAAGGCTTCACATTGGTAAATAAATTGTGTATGACTGTGTGTGCGTGTGTCTGGGTTACTGTGGTAACTGTGTTTGTCTTGGGTTAGTGTGCATGTGTGTTTGTTAGTGCATGTGACTGTTTTTTGTTGTGTGCCTGATTGTGTTGGTGTGAGTGTGTTAGTGTGAGTGACCATGTGTGTGTGCTAATGGCAGTGTCACATAATGGATGTGGTTTTGGAGGTGGGGGCAAAAATGTATTGTTGGACTCAATGGCTTGAGCTGGCCATGATCTAATGGTTCTAATAGCAGTCCTTATTAAAGCCATTACATTGTACACATGTACACGTTATACTAGTGTACAACCCAGAGATTCGCACAAGAATTCCCAGGTATAGTAATCAAGGGTTAACTTGCCAGCACTGGATGAAACTAATTTGAGCTGCGTATTAGAAAGCTCATACAAGACTGCCTGTGCTTCCTGTTTTAGACTCGTTTCATTAGAACAGCGAGGAAATCCCCATCGCACAGAGCTGCCTCTCTCTCCTAAACAAAACGATCACAAATCTGGGCATCTGTAAGTATGAGAAACTGGCATAAAACGCGTATATCCCACCAGGCTCATTGTCTACAATGATGATGATGATGATGATGATGACACAGTTAAAAATAAAGATTACTCATATCATCCCATCTTTACGAAAGGCAATTTAATGATCTCCCAGCTGCGTTATTTGCAGTTCTTTCAAACTAAAAGTAATGCTTCTTTTTTCTAATCTCTAATTTGGGGCTGTAGAGGAAGCTGTACGTTAGAACACTATAAAATAATGCACGTTCTATACAGGTGTTACTGAAAGATACAGGGCTTCTTGCTGCAATGCTTCATGAGGTTCTCGGCTGCGTTCCTTAGCTTATCTTTATTATCTCTAATTCAGATGTTTTTCTACATCGCATTTAGGGCTGGCAAACACGCAGCATGGAAGTTCTTTCACTTTCTCGTTAGAAATTAACTTGTCTGGCATTTATAAAATGGTGCGTGCAAATAAATAAACCGGTTTCTGGGTCAACTGCTCCCACCAGGATCTTTGCCCACTTTATTAACCTTTGGGAGGGAGAAAGCATTTAAGCTCTCTAGTGCAGGATAACAACTTTGTAGAAGAAAGCTGACGTCGATGACTTTCAGTAATCAAGGAAATGTCTACAGAAGTAGATGAACTCCCAACTATTGCCATGAATCTACAGCTCTAATTACCTCGGTGTAGTGTACTCAGACTACTTCATCATGGATCGAATTAAATATGGCATTCCGAGCTCTATACCTCTGCATTAGAAATATGTAATTATGCCCACTAGCCATCTGGAGATGCCCCTACTCCACAAAAGGCCTTGTGTATCGTTCACACTCAAAATGCTAAATTATTAGAGCATTCACTCGTGCCTTTGTCTCAACCAGTTACATCAGAATTTGCCCAATTTTTGGCCAGTATCTCCTCATACTTGGTCCATTGCATGCGTAGGTTCACCAGTGGTCTTTTGCATCTAGTGTTACCAGGAATGTAAATCCAGGCATGATCAGGGAAATTGTTGGACCTCTTGTTACATTGAAAAAGAATGTATGTATGCATTATACCTAACATACATGGAGTTATACTTTGCATGTACAATTCCGGATGCAGAATGATTACCAGAACTGAGATATGTTTATATACAACTTCTTTACAGAAGATCTGTAATATTATGCCTTCGAACCACACATGGTAACTAGATCTTCACCTTAACCAGAGCAGTGTTTAATATTGAGCCCCTCAGATAGTTTGGCCGCTTGGACTTTCTCCATCTCCCGGCAGGAATTAAGGTATCAGATGGGTCCGAGTATCGGAGAAACCTTCATAAGTGCGAGAGAACTGAAATAACTTTATTTAATAGCACTAGGAAATATTGGTTTACATGTGTTCTGCCATACAATGTAGATGTGAGGATAAGCACAGTTCCACATAGAATGCTGAAGACTTCATTGTCTACGTATGGTGGGATAACCTGCCCGATGAATCTCCACATTTTGAAAGCGCTGCAGCAATATCCCGTGGCTACTTTACTTTTGCCAGATAAATAAAGCCTGGGGGCCAGGTAAGTAATCACATTCCAGACGATGAGCGCACAACAAGCTCTTTTTTTACTGGCCATTTGGCAGCCGACCTCGCTGAGCCTGTATTTCCTGCTTTACCACAGAATATTCAATCAACAAGGAAACTCCAGCCACACAGAGCTCCTTCTTCTCCCAACAACCCCATCTCTGCAGAGACCTGTAAGCACTGCTGTATTCTTTTATTTCTATAGCACAAGCTGATTCTGTAGTGCTTTACAATATATATATATATATACATTATCATATTTAAACCATAAAGGATGGAGGGTTCTGTGCATTCCATTGCTGTTTAATCAACGATCAGTCAATGTTACTCTCAAATCGTTGTTCATATCGTAGAAGACCTCCTAGAGCAGCGGTTCTCAACCTGTGGGTCGCGACCCCTTTGGGGGTCAAACGACCCTTTCAAAGGGGTCGTCTAAGACCATCGGAAAACACATATTTCACAATATATAATTACATAATTTTTTTGGTTGGGGGTCACCACAACATGAGGAACTGTATTAAACGGTCGTGGCATTAGGAAGGTTGAGAACCTAGAGGTTTCAGGATCCGTCCATTTGTTTGGATTTCTCTTCAGTTTCAGGATTCTGGGATATACTGCATTGATTTCAAAATATTGCAAGTGGAGAGTTACATACAATATCTGGTACTTGGTACAATATTTCTGGCAACCAAATATTCTGGTTTTAGAAAAATACTGAATAATCTAGATTCTAGAAGATGTATTCTTGCCTCAATCTCTAGATTGTAAGCTTGCAAAGAGGGGCCTCTTTACCTAAAGTATCAGTCGGTCTAGTTTCTGTATTATAAGATGCACTGGGTACATTATTGATGCTATATATATAATATTACAATAATAATAAATCTTGGGCATGATGATCAAATATTTTATGTTTCCAAACCTGACTCTGCTACCGCATCTGTTGCCAGCAGAATGCCATTTGCCCCATAGCCCCATTAAACTTGGGCTAATAAAAATAACTAAAAGATTTAAAGCATAGAGTGGAGATCTTTAATTATTTTTTAAGAAAGAGTTTTGATTTCTAGGTGCTATTTTAGACATTGTATACAGTTGAACAAGCAATAAGAAAAATCTGTATTCTTGTCCCACTGCAGAAAGATTGATTGCTGATAAAGAATTCTACATCTAAAGGGAACCCAGGCAAGAAGAGGCAAAGGGGACACAATGACTGTTTTCTTCTGTCTTCTCACCCTCGCCGCCAGCCTCATTGGCTCCTGCCATTCTAGCCCCCACATGATTATTGCCAACTATTCTGGCCAATGGCTTACTACAGTACCAAAGAACTTGTCATCATGGACAAACGTACTGGATCTAGCTTTTAATTTTATACACGCTGTAGAACAAACAGACTTCAGCTACATGACCGAACTAAAAGTCCTTAACGTATCCCATAATTCAATCAATGATCTGAACTGCACTGTTTTTGCGTTCAATAAAAAAGTGGAATACATAGATTTATCCAACAATAAGTTGAAGAGCATTGCAGGAATCTTTCCAGAGACTATTCGTCATTTGGACATTTCAACAAATTATTTCAAAACCATGTCTATGTGTAAAGGGTTTGGAAACCTGTTGCAACTAGAATATCTTGGGATTGGTGCCACTCAAGTCTTCAGGTCTGACTTTGAGCCTATCGCTCGTTTGCAGTTGCAGTATGTGCTAATTGAGTTACAAGGACTCACTGATTATGACAATGGCAGTATAGCCGTGCTAAACACCAAGAACCTTCATATCATTTTACCCTCAACAGCAACGGACCCCTATAATGTTCTTCTTGATGCTGTAAAGACATCTGAAGTCTTAGAATTGTCAAATGTAAGGGAATGGAATTTAAAAAGTGACCCAAAGAAATACATGACAGATATAGCACAAAATTCTATAGTAACCCATTTAACCTTGAGTCATTTTGTATTGGATTGGCATACTGTAGTTAATGCTCTGCAGAGCATTTGGCATTCTTCAGTTGAAAGCCTACGTTTTTATGACCTCACTTTGTCCAGACATATTGATAAAGTCCAGTTTGACTATTCTAACACCTCAATGAAAGCACTTTTGATACAAAAAGCCTCAACTACTGAATTTCAGTTTAAGCAAAGTGACTTGTACAGTCTTTTTGCTGACATGAACATCGAAAATTTAACTATAACCGATGCTAACATACTGTTTATGGTGTGCCCTTTGGAATCCAGTCCTCTGAAGCATATTAACTTTGCAAATAATGCCTTGACGGATGATGTTTTTCAAGAATGTGCCACTTTAAAAAATCTGGAAAGCCTGGAAATGGCACAAAATAAACTGGAAAAAGTGTCTAAAATAAGTTCTATGACCAGAAATATGCCATCCCTTAAACATCTAGACATTAGCCATAACCTGCTTCACTATGATGGAGAAGATTGTCACTGGTCCAACAGTATTACCAGGTTAAATATGGCGTCTTGTGATTTGACTAATTCTATCTTTAAGTGCTTGCCAAGGCATCTTGAAACGCTTATACTGAAGAATAATGAAGTGACACATGTTCCTTTGGGAATATCTCAGTTTGAGAACTTAAAAGAGCTTAATCTTGCTTCTAATCGACTTTCTGATCTACCTGACTGCAGTTTCTTTAAAGGTCTTGTGGGACTTAATGTGGAATATAATCAAATTTTCTCCCCATCACAAGAATTGATTGAAGAGTGCCATAGTGTGCATGAACTAAGAGCCGGAGGCAATCCTTTTCAGTGCGATTGTGAAATAAAAAACTTCATTACTTTTCAAGAAAAATCACCAGGAAAAATAATTGGATGGCCAGACGACTATATATGTGAGCATCCAGAAGACACAAAAGGGACTACGCTAAAAGATCTTTATATACCTGAAATATACTGCATCGTTTACTTACTCATAGCTGTGATTGTTTTGCCAATCGTTTTCTTATCCATCCTTATTTTTGGCCTTTGTAAGTATTTTGATGGGCCTTGGTATTTAAAAATGTTATGGAAGTGGACACGCACAAAGCACAGGGTGCAGAGAAAGAACAAGAATTATCAGGAACTACAGAGGGACTTGGTGTATCATGCCTTCGTATCATATAGCGAACACGACTCGTCTTGGGTGAAACATACTTTATTGCCAAACCTAGAGAAAAATAACTCATCATTACAAATCTGCCAACATGAACGCAATTTTGTCCCTGGGAAAAGTATTGTTGAAAACATTATCGACTGCATTGATAAAAGCTATAAATCCATATTCGTTTTATCCCCAAATTTTGTCCAGAGCGAATGGTGCCATTATGAGCTATATTTTGCTCATCATAAACTGTATACTGAAAATACCGATAACTTAATTCTTATTCTACTCGAGCCAATCCCTCAGTACCTTATCCCTTCGAAGTACTATAAACTGAAAACTCTCATGGCACAGAGAACATATCTCGAATGGCCCAAAGAGACAAGGAAACATGGCCTGTTTTGGGCAAATTTAAGAGCATCTATTAACATTAATGTGTCCAACCCAGAGACACCGAGTTCTCTATCAAATGTAACCGCTTAGGTGGATTGCCTCTCCCGAAATAAAGGGCATTTAAATCTCTTTGCCACTGCTGTAACAACTTTGATGTAAATAACTGTTAATTTACTTTTTTTGTTGTGTACATTTTTTGGACTAAAAGATAGAAACCACCTTACTTATAATTCTAAAAAGCGTACCCAGAAATATAGAATTTGAGTTTTTTATGACAGATAAGAACCATTTTATGCATGCTGAAATTCTTTGGGGCAGAGGCAGCGCGTATAATGCGCTGTCGGATCCTGACTGTCGGATCCTGACTGTCGGAAGCAACGATCTACAGTAGATATGGACACTGCCTGCGCTCATACTGTCAGAGAGGGGCAGCAAGCCGCAGGAAGTTGTCAGCATTAACGTTCTTACTCAAATAACGCTTGTGCAAACCTTACTTTTCATATAAGTAAGGTTTGCTTAATGATTTTAAGGGTGAAAAATAAAGTTCAATGAAACTCAAATATGATATGCAGCAATTGACCCAATGACAAGGATGGATGAAAAACCAGTTTAGAGAGGTTTTACAATACTGGATTTTATTTATTGTGTTTTGAGTCTGAACGCTGGATTTGCTTCATTAGTCTTCTGCTCGTAAGGGGAGCAGGGTGTGCAACTTCTGCATTTTTTTGTTCTACATATATTATTTCCTTTTAATACATTGTGATTAAAAATAAATTCAGAAGTGAAACCATGTTTGACTGTTACCACACTTGCCTCCTTCATGTCTTCTCATTTGCAGTGTTTATTATCATTATTGCTTTCACTACACATAGTATAGGGATTTCGTTTCAGCCCTATTTTTATAGGCATCTGCTTCATTCTACCACATCATACAGCTTCTTCACCAATGTTGACCTCCAAGTCCTTCAAACCGTATGTGTACACTTTCAAAAACTTGATATAAAACAGAAGACACATTGTTAATATTCGACTTGGGCACCGGTGAAGTCTTTGTGTTCGTCTTCGGGGTAAAATAATGTCTGGATTCTACTATTTGCCTGTTCCCTGTACGTTTTCTGCTGGTTTTCTAGCAGGGGTTAATATAGGGTTAACACTGTAACAGCAGCAGCTTTGGCGCCAGAATTAAAATTTCCGTAAGAGCGACTCTATTGGTCGCTGACAGGGGGCTCGTCTGGCATCAACCAATAAGGACCAATCGCTTTGAGCAACTTGGCCTGGGAGGAATCGGCATTTTTCTCCCCCTGGCAAGCAAAGGGCAAGGTACACCTCATGGACGTCAACGGCTTTGGCACCAGATTTTTAAAGGTCTGTAACAGCGACTCTATTGGTCGCTGGCAGTGGAGTCCTGTGGCATCAACCAATGAAGGGCAGCTGTATGACTCAACATCAGGATGACATCCAGACGTCAGAGTGTCTTGCGACAGAGAGAAAAGTAAAGATTCCCGGGCAACTGCAGAACTGAAAGTCCCGGCAGCATTTAACACCAAGGACTGATAATTTTTTAACATTTCACTAAGTAATAAATATCTGAATAACCTACAGTGCAGTATCACATGACACACGGTAATAGAAACTGCCGGCCCAAATTACAGAACTGTCATGTGGCTGCAAACAGCAGTCAGATCCCTCACCATTCCCATGGTTGCTGTACAAGGGAACCCTGCAGGGGACTGCTTTGTTTGCTGTACGGGGGAACCCTACTGGCAATGTCATCATTGCTGTTCCTCTGTACCAAATGAGAGAATGGTGATTGTGTAACCCCGAGAATATACTCATTTACCACAACA
Source organism: Spea bombifrons (assembly GCF_027358695.1). Classification (NCBI taxonomy): domain Eukaryota; kingdom Metazoa; phylum Chordata; class Amphibia; order Anura; family Pelobatidae; genus Spea; species Spea bombifrons. The sequence continues at coordinate 20,115,062 of NC_071087.1, read as the reverse complement.
CTCTGATTGAGATTTAAAGACAAAAGAAAACCCAGGTATTTATAATTTTTACTTAAATTACAGGCAACTTAAAAAATAAAAGTTTACTAGTTTATTAAGAAAATGATAAGAAAGGTACAGGTTGGTTGGAGGTATGTCCACTGATCACCAAACAACACTGATCATAAATTAAACGGAAGCCCCAGGAGTCCCCAAGGCCCAGAATATAATTTGTACCCTAGCCCATCTTTTCCTGTAAAACCACCAAGAGAAGAGAACCTCCCCACAAGATGGCTAGAGCACTTACACCAAAGGTGTTCCACGAGAGACCAGAACCAGTTAAAGAAAAGGTGATCAAGTGAAGGCGAAGAAAAATAAATAATGGACAGGGAAGAGAAGATAAAAAAGTTTTGGGGGGACACTGGACCAAAGCGCCAAGAAAATCCTCCAGCCGGAGACTGTTTTCACTGGTGTTATTCATTGGATTTTCTGACTCAAAAGAGACTCCCCTCCTATCCAACAGCTTGTTTTATCCAACAGCTTTTTTATATCTTCAGACTGGCAGTTTGGCTGCGACTTGCTGAGCCTAGTTTTTCACCATCAATTTTGTGTTTCAGATATCTAACATTCCAAGTTAAAAAGACTGATTTCCTCTTCATTTGCATAAAGATTGATATTAATTGCTTCCCAGAGGTTAGCCCAAAACAGCCCATGTTTACTTTTTTTCCTTTGGCCACTCCATATAAGTCCTGTGTTTCATGATTGTTTTTAACTTCCTATATTTGTTGGGAATCAAATACTGTGGTATGGGCTCTAATAGGATTAGGATTACATTATTGAAGTTTTTCCCAAATAATGCATGCTGGGCAAAATACAGTTCATGGTGGCACCACTCACTTTGAATACAATTAGTAGATAAAACAAAGATTGATTTAAAACTTTGTTCTATACAGTGGATTATATTTTCAATTATTGTTTTGCCTGGGACAAAATGCCTTTCGTGGTGGCAAAGCTTTATGGAGCCATCGCTATTTTCAAGGTTTGGTATCAAAGCATTTTGTACCCAAACTGAATCTTCTTGGCTGTATGATATGAAAGCATGAAAACGTTTGCTCTTCTGAACTTCTTCAAGGTCGATGTTCCTTACTCTCTGTTTTGTTTGAGCCCACTGAAGCAACATACGGATATACCAAGGCAAATCAAAATATACGCAAGAGAAAACAAGACAGGCAAGCAGAGCGACTGCAGTACTCAACACTGTAGCTAACAATATGTATATATTACAAGATATTTCAGGAAGATAAAAGTCCTTAAATAAGAATCCCTTTGACGTCATCTGGATACGCACATTTGTAGAACTTTGGCCACCCAACCAATTTTCCTGGTGTCTTCCTTTCAGTGTCAACAAACTCCCTTATTTCACAATTACACTGAAACGGATTGTGTCCAGCACTTATAGCCTTAACATAACCACAACGCTGCAGGAATACAACTGAGGGAGTGTGTATAGAATTCTCATCAACCTTAAGGATTGTTAGACTGCTACTAATAAAACGGCAATCAGGGATATCTAATAGGAGGTTTAAGGCCAAATTGCGTTCTTTTAAAGATGTATAATTCTTTATTTCTTTGGGGACACTTGTGATTTGGTTTAAGGAAAGCTCTAAAACCTGAACGTTAATGGGTAAACAATCAAACACCAAAGACGTTAGCTTATTTTCAGATACATTTAGAAAAACAAGAGATTCTGTCCAATTGCAAAACTCATTTTGCTTGTAGAACAATATATTTTTGCTTACATCTAGGTGCTTGAGTGATTTCATGGTAGAAGTCATAAAACTGACTTTAGATAATTTTTCCAAGGTGTTACTTTGCAGATTGAGAAGTTCCAG